>NW_027525183.1:0-22841 GCF_052094955.1 Ictidomys tridecemlineatus
TGAGATTTCAGGCAACTCGTAGTTTTTTGGAAGCTTGGCAGGTCATTTCCATGAAAGTGATTCTCGCCAGTCT
Organism: Ictidomys tridecemlineatus; assembly: GCF_052094955.1. Lineage (NCBI taxonomy): Eukaryota > Metazoa > Chordata > Mammalia > Rodentia > Sciuridae > Ictidomys > Ictidomys tridecemlineatus. The sequence goes on from NW_027525183.1 coordinate 74, forward strand.
CTGCTTAGGGCTACATCAACAGCAAACAAACCATAGAGATAGAACTTGAAACTGCTTTATTGTGTCAAGTTTCAAAGAGCTAGCACAAACCGTGTTGGATTTAGAGTTCCAAATACATGTATCCCTCTAGGAGAAAACAGAGTGAAACCTCAAAATGAAACCGGTTACTGCCAACGAACGGTTTAACCTAGAAGAACAAAATTTGGCGAGCCAATTGGGATTGGTGGACTGATCATTACCTGAAAGTTTCATCAAGATTGGGTGAAAAAGTGTGCGCTGAGATTTCAGGCAACTCGTAGTTTTTTGGAAGCTTGGCAGGCCCTTTCCATGTAAGTGATTCTCGCCAGTCTCTGCTTAGGGCTACATCAACAGCAAACAAACCATAGAGATAGAACTTGAAACTGCTTTATTGTGTCAAGTTTCAAAGAGCTAGCACAAACCGTGTTTGATTTGGAGTTCCAAATACATGTATCCCTATAGGAGAAAACAGAGTGAAACCTCAAAATGAAACCGGTTACTGCCAACGAACGGTTTAACCTAGAAGAACGAAATTTGGCGAGCCAAGTGGGATTGGTGTACTGATCATTACCTGAAAGTTTCATCAAGATTGGGTGAAAAAGTGTGTGCTGAGATTTCAGGCAACTCGTAGTTTTTTGGAAGCTTGACAGGCCCTTTCCATGAAAGTGATTCTCGTCAGTCTCTGCTTAGGGCTACATCAACAGCAAACAAACCATAGAGATAGAACTTGAAACTGCTTTATTGTGTCAAGTTTCAAAGAGCTAGCACAAACCGTGTTTGATTTAGAGTTCCAAATACATGTATCCCTATAGGAGAAAACAGAGTGAAACCTCAAAATGAAATCGGTTACTGCCAACAAACGGTTTAACCTAGAAGAACGAAATTTGGCGAGCCAAGTGGGATTGGTGTACTGATCATTTCCTGAAAGTTTCATCAAGATTGGGTGAAAAAGTGTGTGCTGAGATTTCAGGCAACTCGTAGTTTTTTGGAAGCTTGGCAGGCCCTTTCCATGAAAGTGATTCTCGCCAGTCTCTGCTTAGGGCTACATCAACAGCAAACAAACCATAGAGATAGAACTTGAAACTGCTTTATTGTTTCAAGTTTCAAAGAGCTAGCACAAACCGTGTTTGATTTAGAGTTCCAAATACATGTATCCCTATAGGAGAAAACAGTGAATCCTCAAAATGAAACCGGTTACTGCCAACGAACGGTTTAACCTAGAAGAACAAAATTTGGCGAGCCAAGTGGAATTGGTGTACTGATCATTACCTGAAAGTTTCATCAAGATTGGGTGAAAAAGGGTGTGCTGGGATTTCAGGCAACTCGTAGTTTTTTGGAAGCTTGGCAGCCCTTTCCATGAAAGTGATTCTCGCCAGTCTCTGCTTAGGGCTACATCAACAGCAAACAAACCATAGAGATAGAACTTGAAACTGCTTTATTGTGTCAAGTTTCAAAGAGCTAGCAAAAACCGTGTTTGATTTAGAGTTCCAAATACATGTATCCCTATAGGAGAAAACAGAGTGAAACCTCAAAATGAAACCGGTAACTGCCAACGAACGGTTTAACCTAGAAGAACGAAATTTGGCGAGCCAAGTGGGATTGGTGTACTAATCATTACCTGAAAGTTTCATCAAGATTGGGTGAGAAAGTGTGTGCTGAGATTTCAGGCAACTCGTAGTTTTTTGGAAGCTTGGCAGGCCCTTTCCATGAAAGTGATTCTCGGGCTGGGGATGTGGCTCAAGCCGTAGCGCGCTCGCCTGGCATGCGTGCGGCCCGGGTTCGATCCTCAGCACCACATACAAAGATGTTGTGTCCGCCGCCGAGAACTGGAAAATAAATATTAAAAATTCTCTCTCTCTCTCTCTCTCTCTCTCTCTCTCTCTCTCCTCTCTCACTCTCTCTTTAAAAAAAAAAAAAAAAAAAAAGAAAGTGATTCTCGCCAGTCTCTGCTTAGGGCTACATCAACAGCAAACAAACCAGAGATAGAACTTGAAACTGCTTTATTGTGTCAAGTTTCAAAGAGCTACCACAAACCGTGTTTGATTTAGAGTTCCAAATACATGTATCCCTATAAAAGAAAACAGAGTGAAATCTCAAAATGAAACCGGGTACTGCCAACGAACGGTTTAACCTAGAAGAACGAAATTTGGCGAGCCAAGTGGGAATGGTGTACTGATCATTACCTGAAAGTTTCATCAAGATTGGGTGAAAAAGGGTGTGCTGAGATTTCAGGCAACTCGTAGTTTTTTGGAAGCTTGGCAGGCCCTTTCCATGAAAGTGATTCTCGCCAGTATCTGCTTAGGGCTACATCAACAGCAAACAAACCATAGAGATAGAACTTAAAACTGCTTTATTGTGTCAAGTTTCAAAGAGCTAGCACAAACCGTGTTTGATTTAGAGTTCCAAATACATGTATCCCTATAGGAGAAAACAGAGTGAAACCTCAAAATGAAATCGGTTACTGACAACAAACGGTTTAACCTAGAAGAACGAAATTTGGCGAGCCAAGTGGGATTGGTGTACTGATCATTACCTGAAAGTTTCATCAAGATTGGGTGAAAAAGTGTGTGCTGAGATTTCAGGCAACTCGTAGTTTTTTGGAAGCTTGGCAGGCCCTTTCCATGAAAGTGATTCTCGCCAGTCTCTGCTTAGGGCTACATCAACAGCAAACAAACCATAGAGATAGAACTTGAAACTGCTTTATTGTGTCAAGTTTCAAAGAGCTAGCAAAAACCGTGTTTGATTTAGAGTTCCAAATACATGTATCCCTATAGGAGAAAACAGAGTGAAACCTCAAAATGAAACCAGTTACTGCCAACGAACGGTTTAACCTAGAAGAACAAAATTTGGCGAGCCAAGTGGGATTGGTGTACTGATCATTACCTGAAAGTTTCATCAAGATTGGGTGAGAAAGTGTGTGATGAGATTTCAGGCAACTCGTAGTTTTTTGGAAGCTTGGCAGGCCCTTTCCATGAAAGTGATTCTCGCCAGTCTCTGCTTAGTGCAACATCAACAGCAAACAAACCAGAGATAGAACTTGAAACTGCTTTATTGTGTCAAGTTTCAAAGAGCTACCACAAACCGTGTTTGATTTAGAGTTCCAAATACATGTATCCCTATAAAAGAAAACAGAGTGAAATCTCAAAATGAAACCGGGTACTGCCAACGAACGGTTTAACCTAGAAGAACAAAATTTGGCGAGCCAAGTGGGAATGGTGTACTGATCATTACCTGAAAGTTTAATCAAGATTGGGTGAAAAAGGGTGTGCTGAGATTTCAGGCAACTCGTAGTTTTTTGGAAGCTTGGCAGGCCCTTTCCATGAAAGTGATTCTCGCCAGTCTCTGCTTAGGGCTACATCAACAGCAAACAAACCATAGAGATAGAACTTGAAACTGCTTTATTGTGTCAAGTTTCAAAGAGCTAGCACAAACCGTGTTTGATTTAGAGTTCCAAATACATGTATCCCTATAGGAGAAAACAGAGTGAAACCTCAAAATGAAATCGGTTACTGCCAACGAACGGTTTAACCTAGAAGAACGAAATTTGGCGAGTCAAGTGGGATTGGTGTACTGATCATTACCTGAAAGTTTCATCAAGATTGGGTGAAAAAGTGTGTGCTGAGATTTCAGGCAACTCGTAGTTTTTTGGAAGCTTGGCAGGCCCTTTCCATGAAAGTGATTCTCGCCAGTCTCTGCTTAGGGCTACATCAACAGCAAACAAACCATAGAGATAGAACTTGAAACTGCTTTATTGTGTCAAGTTTCAAAGAGCTAGCACAAACCGTGTTTGATTAAGAGTTCCAAATACATGTATCCCTATAGGAGAAAACAGAGTGAAACCTCAAAATGAAACCGGTTACTGCCAACGAACGGTTTAACCTAGAAAAACGAAATTTGGCGAGCTAAGTGGGATTGGTGTACTGATCATTACCTGAAAGTTTCATCAACATTGGGTGAAAAAGTGTGTGCTGAGATTTCAGGCAACTCGTAGTTTTTTGGAAGCTTGACAGGCCCTTTCCATGAAAGTGATTCTCGCCAGTCTCTGCTTAGGGCTACATCAACAGCAAACAAACCATAGAGATAGAACTTGAAACTGCTTTATTGTGTCAAGTTTCGAAGAGCTACCACAAACCGTGTTTGATTTAGAGTTCCAAATACATGTATACCTATAAAAGAAAACAGAGTGAAACCTCAAAATGAAACCGGTTACTGCCAACGAACAGATTAACCTAGAAGAACGAAATTTGGCGAGCCAAGTGGGAATGGTGTACTGATCATTACCTGAAAGTTTCATCAAGATTGGGTGAAAAAGGGTGTGCTGAGATTTCAGGCAACTCGTAGTTTTTTGGAAGCTTGGCAGGCCCTTTCCATGAAAGTGATTCTCGCCAGTCTCTGCTTAGGGCTACATCAACAGCAAACAAACCATAGAGTTAGAACTTGAAACTGCTTTATTGTGTCAAGTTTCAAAGAGCTAGCACGAACCGTGTTTGATTTAGAGTTCCAAATACATGTATCCCTATAGGAGAAAACAGAGTGAAACCTCAAAATGAAACCGGTTACTGCCAACGAACGGTTTCACCTAGAAGAACGAAATTTGGCGAGCCAAGTGGGATTGGTGTACTGATCATTACCTGAAAGTTTCATCAAGATTGGGTGAAAAAGTGTGTGCTGAGATTTCAGGCAACTAGTAGTTTTTTGGAAGCTTGGCAGGCCCTTTCCATGAAAGAGATTCTCGCCAGTCTCTGCTTAGGGCTACATCAACAGCAAACAAACCATAGAGATAGAACTTGAAACTGCTTTATTGTGTCAAGTTTCAAAGAGCTACCACAAACCGTGTTTGATTTAGAGTTCCAAATACATGTATCCCTATAAAAGAAAACAGAGTGAAACCTCAAAATGAAACCGGTTACTGCCAACGAACGGTTTAACCTAGAAGAACGAAATTTGGCGAGCCAAGTGGGAATAGTTTACTGATCATTACCTGAAAGTTTCATCAAGATTGGGTGAAAAAGGGTGTGCTGAGATTTCAGGAAACTCGTAGTTTTTTGGAAGCTTGGCAAGCCCTTTCCATGAAAGTGATTCTCGCCAGTCTCTGCTTAGGGCTACATCAACAGCAAACAAACCAGAGATAGAACTTGAAACTGCTTTATTGTGTCAAGTTTCAAAGAGCTACCACAAACCGTGTTTGATTTAGAGTTCCAAATACATGTATCCCTATAAAAGAAAACAGAGTGAAATCTCAAAATGAAACCGGGTACTGCCAACGAACGGTTTAACCTAGAAGAACGAAATTTGGCGAGCCAAGTGGGAATGGTGTACTGATCATTACCTGAAAGTTTCATCAAGATTGGGTGAAAAAGGGTGTGCTGAGATTTCAGGCAACTCGTAGTTTTTTGGAAGCTTGGCAGGCCCTTTCCATGAAAGTGATTCTCGCCAGTATCTGCTTAGGGCTACATCAACAGCAAACAAACCATAGAGATAGAACTTAAAACTGCTTTATTGTGTCAAGTTTCAAAGAGCTAGCACAAACCGTGTTTGATTTAGAGTTCCAAATACATGTATCCCTATAGGAGAAAACAGAGTGAAACCTCAAAATGAAATCGGTTACTGACAACAAACGGTTTAACCTAGAAGAACGAAATTTGGCGAGCCAAGTGGGATTGGTGTACTGATCATTACCTGAAAGTTTCATCAAGATTGGGTGAAAAAGTGTGTGCTGAGATTTCAGGCAACTCGTAGTTTTTTGGAAGCTTGGCAGGCCCTTTCCATGAAAGTGATTCTCGCCAGTCTCTGCTTAGGGCTACATCAACAGCAAACAAACCATAGAGATAGAACTTGAAACTGCTTTATTGTGTCAAGTTTCAAAGAGCTAGCAAAAACCGTGTTTGATTTAGAGTTCCAAATACATGTATCCCTATAGGAGAAAACAGAGTGAAACCTCAAAATGAAACCAGTTACTGCCAACGAACGGTTTAACCTAGAAGAACAAAATTTGGCGAGCCAAGTGGGATTGGTGTACTGATCATTACCTGAAAGTTTCATCAAGATTGGGTGAGAAAGTGTGTGATGAGATTTCAGGCAACTCGTAGTTTTTTGGAAGCTTGGCAGGCCCTTTCCATGAAAGTGATTCTCGCCAGTCTCTGCTTAGTGCAACATCAACAGCAAACAAACCAGAGATAGAACTTGAAACTGCTTTATTGTGTCAAGTTTCAAAGAGCTACCACAAACCGTGTTTGATTTAGAGTTCCAAATACATGTATCCCTATAAAAGAAAACAGAGTGAAATCTCAAAATGAAACCGGGTACTGCCAACGAACGGTTTAACCTAGAAGAACAAAATTTGGCGAGCCAAGTGGGAATGGTGTACTGATCATTACCTGAAAGTTTAATCAAGATTGGGTGAAAAAGGGTGTGCTGAGATTTCAGGCAACTCGTAGTTTTTTGGAAGCTTGGCAGGCCCTTTCCATGAAAGTGATTCTCGCCAGTCTCTGCTTAGGGCTACATCAACAGCAAACAAACCATAGAGATAGAACTTGAAACTGCTTTATTGTGTCAAGTTTCAAAGAGCTAGCACAAACCGTGTTTGATTTAGAGTTCCAAATACATGTATCCCTATAGGAGAAAACAGAGTGAAACCTCAAAATGAAATCGGTTACTGCCAACGAACGGTTTAACCTAGAAGAACGAAATTTGGCGAGTCAAGTGGGATTGGTGTACTGATCATTACCTGAAAGTTTCATCAAGATTGGGTGAAAAAGTGTGTGCTGAGATTTCAGGCAACTCGTAGTTTTTTGGAAGCTTGGCAGGCCCTTTCCATGAAAGTGATTCTCGCCAGTCTCTGCTTAGGGCTACATCAACAGCAAACAAACCATAGAGATAGAACTTGAAACTGCTTTATTGTGTCAAGTTTCAAAGAGCTAGCACAAACCGTGTTTGATTAAGAGTTCCAAATACATGTATCCCTATAGGAGAAAACAGAGTGAAACCTCAAAATGAAACCGGTTACTGCCAACGAACGGTTTAACCTAGAAAAACGAAATTTGGCGAGCCAAGTGGGATTGGTGTACTGATCATTACCTGAAAGTTTCATCAACATTGGGTGAAAAAGTGTGTGCTGAGATTTCAGGCAACTCGTAGTTTTTTGGAAGCTTGACAGGCCCTTTCCATGAAAGTGATTCTCGCCAGTCTCTGCTTAGGGCTACATCAACAGCAAACAAACCATAGAGATAGAACTTGAAACTGCTTTATTGTGTCAAGTTTCGAAGAGCTACCACAAACCGTGTTTGATTTAGAGTTCCAAATACATGTATACCTATAAAAGAAAACAGAGTGAAACCTCAAAATGAAACCGGTTACTGCCAACGAACAGATTAACCTAGAAGAACGAAATTTGGCGAGCCAAGTGGGAATGGTGTACTGATCATTACCTGAAAGTTTCATCAAGATTGGGTGAAAAAGGGTGTGCTGAGATTTCAGGCAACTCGTAGTTTTTTGGAAGCTTGGCAGGCCCTTTCCATGAAAGTGATTCTCGCCAGTCTCTGCTTAGGGCTACATCAACAGCAAACAAACCATAGAGATAGAACTTGAAACTGCTTTATTGTGTCAAGTTTCAAAGAGCTAGCACGAACCGTGTTTGATTTAGAGTTCCAAATACATGTATCCCTATAGGAGAAAACAGAGTGAAACCTCAAAATGAAACCGGTTACTGCCAACGAACGGTTTCACCTAGAAGAACGAAATTTGGCGAGCCAAGTGGGATTGGTGTACTGATCATTACCTGAAAGTTTCATCAAGATTGGGTGAAAAAGTGTGTGCTGAGATTTCAGGCAACTAGTAGTTTTTTGGAAGCTTGGCAGGCCCTTTCCATGAAAGAGATTCTCGCCAGTCTCTGCTTAGGGCTACATCAACAGCAAACAAACCATAGAGAGAGAACTTGAAACTGCTTTATTGTGTCAAGTTTCAAAGAGCTACCACAAACCGTGTTTGATTTAGAGTTCCAAATACATGTATCCCTATAAAAGAAAACAGAGTGAAACCTCAAAATGAAACCGGTTACTGCCAACGAACGGTTTAACCTAGAAGAACGAAATTTGGCGAGCCAAGTGGGAATAGTTTACTGATCATTACCTGAAAGTTTCATCAAGATTGGGTGAAAAAGGGTGTGCTGAGATTTCAGGAAACTCGTAGTTTTTTGGAAGCTTGGCAAGCCCTTTCCATGAAAGTGATTCTCGCCAGTCTCTGCTTAGGGCTACATCAACAGCAAACAAACCATAGAGATAGAACTTGAAACTGCTTTATTGTGTCAAGTTTCAAAGAGCTAGCACAAACCGTGTTTGATTTAGAGTTCCAAATACATGTATCCCTATAGGACAAAACAGAGTGAAACCTCAAAATGAAACCGGTTACTGCCAACGAACGATTTAACCTAGAAGAACGAAATTTGGCGAGCCAAGTGGGATTGGTGTACTGATCATTACCTGAAAGTTTCATCAAGATTGGGTGAAAAAGGGTGTGCTGAGATTTCAGGCAACTCGTAGATTTTTGGAAGCTTGGCAGCCCTTTCCATGAAAGTGATTCTCGCCAGTCTCTGCTTAGGGCTACATCAACAGCAAACAAACCATAGAGATAGAACTTGAAACTGCTGTATTGTGTCAAGTTTCAAAGAGCTACCACAAACCGTGTTTGATTTAGAGTTCCAAATACATGTATCCCTATAAAAGAAAACAGAGTGAAACCTCAAAATGAAACCGGTTAATGCCAACGAACGGTTTAACCTAGAAGAACGAAATTTGGCGAGCCAAGTGGGAATGGTGTACTGATCATTACCTGAAAGTTTTATCAAGATTGGGTGAAAAAGTGTGTGCTGAGATTTCAGGCAACTCGTAGTTTTTTGGAAGCTTGGCAGGCCCTTTCCATGAAAGTGATACTCGCCAGTCTCTGCTTAGGGCTACATCAACAGCAAACAAACCATAGAGATAGAACTTGAAACTGCTCTATTGTGTCAAGTTTCAAAGAGCTAGCACAAACCGTGTTTGATTTAGAGTTCCAAATACATGTATCCCTAAAGGAGAAAACAGAGTGAAACCTCAAAATGAAACCGGTTACTGCCAACGAACTGTTTAACCTAGAAGAACGAAATTTGGCGAGCCAAGTGGGATTGGTGAACTGATCATTACCTGAAAGTTTCATCAAGATTGGGTGAAAAAGTGTGTGCTGAGACTTCGTGCAACTCGTAGTTTTTTGGAAGCTTGGCAGGCCCTTTCCATGAAAGTGATACTCGCCAGTCTCTGCTTAGGGCTACATCAACAGCAAACAAACCATAGAGATAGAACTTGAAACTGCTTTATTGTGTCAAGTTTCAAAGAGCTAGCACAAACCGTGTTTGATTTAGAGTTCCAAATACATGTATCCCTATAGGACAAAACAGAGTGAAACCTCAAAATGAAACCGGTTACTGCCAACGAACGATTTAACCTAGAAGAACGAAATTTGGCGAGCCAAGTGGGATTGGTGTACTGATCATTACCTGAAAGTTTCATCAAGATTGGGTGAAAAAGGGTGTGCTGAGATTTCAGGCAACTCGTAGATTTTTGGAAGCTTGGCAGCCCTTTCCATGAAAGTGATTCTCGCCATTCTCTGCTTAGGGCTACATCAACAGCAAACAAACCATAGAGATAGAACTTGAAACTGCTGTATTGTGTCAAGTTTCAAAGAGCTACCACAAACCGTGTTTGATTTAGAGTTCCAAATACATGTATCCCTATAAAAGAAAACAGAGTGAAACCTCAAAATGAAACCGGTTAATGCCAACGAACGGTTTAACCTAGAAGAACGAAATTTGGCGAGCCAAGTGGGAATGGTGTACTGATCATTACCTGAAAGTTTTATCAAGATTGGGTGAAAAAGTGTGTGCTGAGATTTCAGGCAACTCGTAGTTTTTTGGAAGCTTGGCAGGCCCTTTCCATGAAAGTGATTCTCGCCAGTCTCTGCTTAGGGCTACATCAACAGCAAACAAACCATAGAGATAGAACTTGAAACTGCTTTATTGTTTCAAGTTTCAAAGAGCTAGCACAAACCGTGTTTGATTTAGAGTTCCAAATACATGTATCCCTATAGGAGAAAACAGTGAATCCTCAAAATGAAACCGGTTACTGCCAACGAACGGTTTAACCTAGAAGAACAAAATTTGGCGAGCCAAGTGGGATTGGTGTACTGATCATTACCTGAAAGTTTCATCAAGATTGGGTGAAAAAGGGTGTGCTGGGATTTCAGGCAACTCTTAGTTTTTTGGAAGCTTGGCAGCCCTTTCCATGAAAGTGATTCTCGCCAGTCTCTGCTTAGGGCTACATCAACAGCAAACAAACCATAGAGATAGAACTTGAAACTGCTTTATTGTGTCAAGTTTCAAAGAGCTAGCAAAAACCGTGTTTGATTTAGAGTTACAAATACATGTATCCCTATAGGACAAAACAGAGTGAAACCTCAAAATGAAACCGGTTACTGCCAACGAACGATTTAACCTAGAAGAACGAAATTTGGCGAGCCAAGTGGGATTGGTGTACTGATCATTACCTGAAAGTTTCATCAAGATTGGGTGAAAAAGGGTGTGCTGAGATTTCAGGCAACTCGTAGATTTTTGGAAGCTTGGCAGCCCTTTCCAAGAAAGTGATTCTCGCCAGTCTCTGCTTAGGGCTACATCAACAGCAAACAAACCATAGAGATAGAACTTGAAACTGCTGTATTGTGTCAAGTTTCAAAGAGCTACCACAAACCGTGTTTGATTTAGAGTTCCAAATACATGTATCCCTATAAAAGAAAACAGAGTGAAACCTCAAAATGAAACCGGTTAATGCCAACGAACGGTTTAACCTAGAAGAACGAAATTTGGCGAGCCAAGTGGGAATGGTGTACTGATCATTACCTGAAAGTTTTATCAAGATTGGGTGAAAAAGTGTGTGCTGAGATTTCAGGCAACTCGTAGTTTTTTGGAAGCTTGGCAGGCCCTTTCCATGAAAGTGATTCTCGCCAGTCTCTGCTTAGGGCTACATCAACAGCAAACAAACCATAGAGATAGAACTTGAAACTGCTTTATTGTTTCAAGTTTCAAAGAGCTAGCACAAACCGTGTTTGATTTAGAGTTCCAAATACATGTATCCCTATAGGAGAAAACAGTGAATCCTCAAAATGAAACCGGTTACTGCCAACGAACGGTTTAACCTAGAAGAACAAAATTTGGCGAGCCAAGTGGGATTGGTGTACTGATCATTACCTGAAAGTTTCATCAAGATTGGGTGAAAAAGGGTGTGCTGGGATTTCAGGCAACTCTTAGTTTTTTGGAAGCTTGGCAGCCCTTTCCATGAAAGTGATTCTCGCCAGTCTCTGCTTAGGGCTACATCAACAGCAAACAAACCATAGAGATAGAACTTGAAACTGCTTTATTGTGTCAAGTTTCAAAGAGCTAGCAAAAACCGTGTTTGATTTAGAGTTACAAATACATGTATCCCTATAGGAGAAAACAGAGTGAAACCTCAAAATGAAACCGGTAACTGCCAACGAACGGTTTAACCTAGAAGAACGAAATTTGGCGAGCCAAGTGGGATTGGTGTACTAATCATTACCTGAAAGTTTCATCAAGATTGGGTGAGAAAGTGTGTGCTGAGATTTCAGGCAACTCGTAGTTTTTTGGAAGCTTGGCAGGCCCTTTCCATGAAAGTGATTCTCGCCAGTCTCTGCTTAGGGCTACATCAACAGCAAACAAACCAGAGATAGAACTTGAAACTGCTTTATTGTGTCAAGTTTCAAAGAGCTACCACAAACCGTGTTTGATTTAGAGTTCCAAATACATGTATCCCTATAAAAGAAAACAGAGTGAAATCTCAAAATGAAACCGGGTACTGCCAACGAACGGTTTAACCTAGAAGAACGAAATTTGGCGAGCCAAGTGGGAATGGTGTACTGATCATTACCTGAAAGTTTCATCAAGATTGGGTGAAAAAGGGTGTGCTGAGATTTCAGGCAACTCGTAGTTTTTTGGAAGCTTGGCAGGCCCTTTCCATGAAAGTGATTCTCGCCAGTCTCTGCTTAGGGCTACATCAACAGCAAACAAACCATAGAGATAGAACTTGAAACTGCTGTATTGTGTCAAGTTTCAAAGAGCTACCACAAACCGTGTTTGATTTAGAGTTCCAAATACATGTATCCCTATAAAAGAAAACAGAGTGAAACCTCAAAATGAAACCGGTTAATGCCAACGAACGGTTTAACCTAGAAGAACGAAATTTGGCGAGCCAAGTGGGAATGGTGTACTGATCATTACCTGAAAGTTTTATCAAGATTGGGTGGAAAAGTGTGTGCTGAGATTTCAGGCAACTCGTAGTTTTTTGGAAGCTTGGCAGGCCCTTTCCATGAAAGTGATTCTCGCCAGTCTCTGCTTAGGGCTACATCAACAGCAAACAAACCATAGAGATAGAACTTGAAACTGCTTTATTGTTTCAAGTTTCAAAGAGCTAGCACAAACCGTGTTTGATTTAGAGTTCCAAATACATGTATCCCTATAGGAGAAAACAGTGAATCCTCAAAATGAAACCGGTTACTGCCAACGAACGGTTTAACCTAGAAGAACAAAATTTGGCGAGCCAAGTGGGATTGGTGTACTGATCATTACCTGAAAGTTTCATCAAGATTGGGTGAAAAAGGGTGTGCTGGGATTTCAGGCAACTCGTAGTTTTTTGGAAGCTTGGCAGCCCTTTCCATGAAAGTGATTCTCGCCAGTCTCTGCTTAGGGCTACATCAACAGCAAACAAACCATAGAGATAGAACTTGAAACTGCTTTATTGTGTCAAGTTTCAAAGAGCTAGCAAAAACCGTGTTTGATTTAGAGTTCCAAATACATGTATCCCTATAGGAGAAAACAGAGTGAAACCTCAAAATGAAACCGGTAACTGCCAACGAACGGTTTAACCTAGAAGAACGAAATTTGGCGAGCCAAGTGGGATTGGTGTACTAATCATTACCTGAAAGTTTCATCAAGATTGGGTGAGAAAGTGTGTGCTGAGATTTCAGGCAACTCGTAGTTTTTTGGAAGCTTGGCAGGCCCTTTCCATGAAAGTGATTCTCGCCAGTCTCTGCTTAGGGCTACATCAACAGCAAACAAACCAGAGATAGAACTTGAAACTTCTTTATTGTGTCAAGTTTCAAAGAGCTACCACAAACCGTGTTTGATTTAGAGTTCCAAATACATGTATCCCTATAAAAGAAAACAGAGTGAAATCTCAAAATGAAACCGGGTACTGCCAACGAACGGTTTAACCTAGAAGAACGAAATTTGGCGAGCCAAGTGGGAATGGTGTACTGATCATTACCTGAAAGTTTCATCAAGATTGGGTGAAAAAGGGTGTGCTGAGATTTCAGGCAACTCGTAGTTTTGTGGAAGCTTGGCAGGCCCTTTCCATGAAAGTGATTCTCGCCAGTCTCTTCTTAGGGCTACATCAACAGCAAACAAACCATAGAGATAGAACTTGAAACTGCTTTATTGTGTCAAGTTTCAAAGAGCTAGCACAAACCGTGTTTGATTTAGAGTTCCAAATACATGTATCCCTATAGGAGAAAACAGAGTGAAACCTCAAAATGAAATCGGTTACTGCCAACGAACGGTTTAACCTAGAAGAACAAAATTTGGCGAGCCAAGTGGAATTGGTGTACTGATCATTACCTGAAAGTTTCATCAAGATTGGGTGAAAAAGGGTGTGCTGGGATTTCAGGCAACTCGTAGTTTTTTGGAAGCTTGGCAGCCCTTTCCATGAAAGTGATTCTCGCCAGTCTCTGCTTAGGGCTACATCAACAGCAAACAAACCATAGAGATAGAACTTGAAACTGCTTTATTGTGTCAAGTTTCAAAGAGCTAGCAAAAACCGTGTTTGATTTAGAGTTCCAAATACATGTATCCCTATAGGAGAAAACAGAGTGAAACCTCAAAATGAAACCGGTTACTGCCAACGAACGATTTAACCTAGAAGAACGAAATTTGGCGAGCCAAGTGGGATTGGTGTACTGATCATTACCTGAAAATTTCATCAAGATTGGGTGAACAAGGGTGTGCTGAGATTTCAGGCAACTCGTAGATTTTTGGAAGCTTGGCAGCCCTTTCCATGAAAGTGATTCTCGCCAGTCTCTGCTTAGGGCTACATCAACAGCAAACAAACCATAGAGATAGAACTTGAAACTGCTGTATTGTGTCAAGTTTCAAAGAGCTACCACAAACCGTGTTTGATTTAGAGTTCCAAATACATGTATCCCTATAAAAGAAAACAGAGTGAAACCTCAAAATGAAACCGGTTAATGCCAACGAACGGTTTAACCTAGAAGAACGAAATTTGGCGAGCCAAGTGGGAATGGTGTACTGATCATTACCTGAAAGTTTTATCAAGATTGGTTGAACAAGTGTGTGCTGAGATTTCAGGCAACTCGTAGTTTTTTGGAAGCTTGGCAGGCCCTTTCCATGAAAGTGATTCTCGCCAGTCTCTGCTTAGGGCTACATCAACAGCAAACAAACCATAGAGATAGAACTTGAAACTGCTTTATTGTGTCAAGTTTCAAAGAGGTAGCACAAACCGTGTTTGATTTAGAGTTCCAAATACATGTATCCCTATAGGAGAAAACAGAGTGAAACCTCAAAATGAAACCGGTTACTGCCAACGAACGGTTTAACCTAGAAGAACGAAATTTGGCGAGCCAAGTGGGATTGGTGTACTGATCATTACCTGAAAGTTTCATCAAGATTGGGTGAAAAAGTGTGTGCTGAGATTTCAGGCAACTAGTAGTTTTTTGGAAGCTTGGCAGGCCCTTTCCATGAAAGAGATTCTCGCCAGTCTCTGCTTAGGGCTACATCAACAGCAAACAAACCATAGAGATAGAACTTGAAACTGCTTTATTGTGTCAAGTTTCAAAGAGCTACCACAAACCGTGTTTGATTTAGAGTTCCAAATACATTTATCCCTATAAAAGAAAACAGAGTGAAACCTCAAAATGAAACCGGTTACTGCCAACGAACGGTTTAACCTAGAAGAACGAAATTTGGCGAGCAAAGTGGGAATGGTGTACTGATCATTACCTGAAAGTTTCATCAAGATTGGGTGAAAAAGGGTGTGCTGAGATTTCAGGCAACTCGTAGTTGTTTGGAAGCTTGGCAGGCCCTTTCCATGAAAGTGATTCTCGCCAGTCTCTGCTTAGGGCTACATCAACAGCAAACAAACCATAGAAATAGAACTTGAAACTGCTTTATTGTGTCAAGTTTCAAAGAGCTAGCACAAACCGTGTTTGATTTAGAGTTCCAAATACATGTATCCCTATAGGAGAAAACAGAGTGAAACCTCAAAATGAAACCGGTTACTGCCAACGAACGGTTTAACCTAGAAGAACGAAATTTGGCGAGCCAAGTGGGATTGGTGTACTGATCATTACCTGAAAGTTTTATCAAGATTGGGTGAAAAAGTGTGTGCTGAGATTTCAGGCAACTAGTAGTTTTTTGGAAGCTTGGAAGGCCCTTTCCATGAAAGTGATTCTTGACAGTCTATGCTTAGGGATACATCAACAGCAAACAAACCATAGAGATAGAACTTGAAACTGCTTTATTGTGTCAAGTTTCAAAGAGCTAGCACAAACCGTGTTTGATTTAGAGTTCCAAATACATGTATCCCTATAGGAGAAAACAGAGTGAAACCTCAAAATGAAACCGGTTACTGCCAACGAACGGTTGAACCTAGAAGAACGAAATTTGGCGAGCCAAGTGGGATTGGTGTCCTGATCATTACCTGAAAGTTTCATCAACATTGGGTGAAAAAGTGTGTGCTGAGATTTCAGGCAACTCGTAGTTTTTTGGAAGCTTGGCAGGCCCTTTCAATGAAAGTGATTCTCGCCAGTCTCTGCTTAGGGCTACATCAACAGCAAACAAACCATAGAGATAGAACTTGAAACTGCTTTATTGTGTCAAGTTTCAAAGAGCTAGCACAAACCGTGTTTGATTTAGAGTTCCAAATACATGTATCGCTATAGGACAAAACAGAGTGAAACCTCAAAATGAAACCGGTTACTGCCAACGAACGGTTTAACCTAGAAGAAGGAAATTTGGCGAGCCAAGTGGGATTGGTCTACTGATCCTTACCTGAAAGTTTCATCAAGATTGGGTGAAAAAGGGTGTGCTTAGATTTCAGGCAACTCGTAGTTTTTTGGAAGCTTGGCAGGACCTTTCCATTAAAGATATTCTCGTCAGTCTCTGCTTAGGGCTACATCAACAGCAAACAAACCATAGAGTTAGAACTTGAAACTGCTTTATTGTGTCAAGTTTCAAAGAGCTAGCACAAACCGTGTTTGATTTAGAGTTCCAAATACATGTATCCCTATAGGACAAAACAGAGTGAAACCTCAAAATTAAACCGGTTACTGCCAACGAACGATTTAACCTAGAAGAACGAAATTTGGCGAGCCAAGTGGGATTGGTGTACTGATCATTACCTGAAAGTTTCATCAAGATTGGGTGAAAAAGGGTGTGCTGAGATTTCAGGCAACTCGTAGTTTTTTGGAAGCTTGGCAACCCTTTCCATGAAAGTGATTCTCGCCAGTCTCTGCTTAGGGCTACATCAACAGCAAACAAACCATAGAGATAGAACTTGACACTGCTTTATTGTGTCAAGTTTCAAAGAGCTAGCAAAAACCGTGTTTGATTTAGAGTTCCAAATACATGTATCCCTATAGGAGAAAACAGAGTGAAACCTCAAAATGAAACCGGTTACTGCCAACGAACGGTTTAACCTAGAAGAACGAAATTTGGCAAGCCAAGTGGGATTGGTGTACTGATCATTACCTGAAAGTTTTATCAAGATTGGGTGAAAAAGTGTGTGCTGAGATTTCAGGCAACTCGTAGTTTTTTGGAAGCTTGGCAGGCCCTTTCCATGAAAGTGATTCTCGCCAGTCTCTGCTTAGGGCTACATCAACAGCAAACAAACCATAGAGATAGAACTTGAAACTGCTTTATTGTGTCAAGTTTCAAAGAGCTAGCACAAACCGTGTTTGATTTACAGTTTCAAATACATGTATCCCTATAGGAGAAAACAGAGTGAAACCTCAAAATGAAACCGGTTACTGCCAACGAACGGTTTAACCTAGAAGAACGAAATTTGGCGAGCCAAGTGGGATTGGTGTACTGATCATTACCTGAAAGTTTCATCAAGATTGGGTGAAAAAGTGTGTGCTGAGATTTCAGGCAACTAGTAGTTTTTTGGAAGCTTGGCAGGCCCTTTCCATGAAAGTGATTCTCGCCAGTCTCTGCTTAGGGCTACATCAACAGCAAACAAACCATAGAGATAGAACTTGAAACTGCTTTATTGTGTCAAGTTTCAAAGAGCTAGCAAAAACCGTGTTTGATTTAGAGTTCCAAATACATGTATCCCTATAGGAGAAAACAGAGTGAAACCTCAAAATGAAACCGGTTACTGCCAACGAACTGTTTAACCTAGAAGAACGAAATTTGGCGAGCCAAGTGGGATTGGTGTACTGATCATTACCTGAAAGTTTTATCAAGATTGGGTGAAAAAGTGTGTGCTGAGATTTCAGGCAACTCGTAGTTTTTTGGAAGCTTGGCAGGCCCTTTCCATGAAAGTGATTCTCGCCAGTCTCTGCTTAGGGCTACATCAACAGCAAACAAACCATAGAGATAGAACTTGAAACTGCTTTATTGTGTCAAGTTTCAAAGAGCTAGCACAAACCGTGTTTGATTTACAGTTTCAAATACATGTATCCCTATAGGAGAAAACAGAGTGAAACCTCAAAATGAAACCGGTTACTGCCAACGAACGGTTTAACCTAGAAGAACGAAATTTGGCGAGCCAAGTGGGATTGGTGTACTGATCATTACCTGAAAGTTTCATCAAGATTGGGTGAAAAAGTGTGTGCTGAGATTTCAGGCAACTAGTAGTTTTTTGGAAGCTTGGCAGGCCCTTTCCATGAAAGAGATTCTCGCCAGTCTCTGCTTAGGGCTACATCAACAGCAAACAAACCATAGAGATAGAACTTGAAACTGCTTTATTGTGTCAAGTTTCAAAGAGCTAGCAAAAACCGTGTTTGATTTAGAGTTCCAAATACATGTATCCCTATAGGAGAAAACAGAGTGAAACCTCAAAATGAAACCGGTTACTGCCAACGAACTGTTTAACCTAGAAGAACGAAATTTGGCGAGCCAAGTGGGATTGGTGTACTGATCATTACCTGAAAGTTTTATCAAGATTGGGTGAAAAAGTGTGTGCTGAGATTTCAGGCAACTCGTAGTTTTTTGGAAGCTTGGAAGGCCCTTTCCATGAAAGTGATTCTTGACAGTCTCTGCTTAGGGCTACATCATCAGCAAACAAACCATAGAGATAGAACTTGAAACTGCTTTATTGTGTCAAGTTTCAAAGAGCTAGCACAAACCGTGTTTGATTTAGAGTTCCAAATACATGTATCCCTATAGGAGAAAACAGAGTGAAACCTCAAAATGAAACCGGTTACTGCCAACGAACGGTTGAACCTAGAAGAACGAAATTTGGCGAGCCAAGTGGGATTGGTGTCCTGATCATTACCTGAAAGTTTCATCAACATTGGGTGAAAAAGTGTGTGCTGAGATTTCAGGCAACTCGTAGTTTTTTGGAAGCTTGGCAGGCCCTTTCCATGAAAGTGATTCTCGCCAGTCTCTGCTTAGGGCTACATCAACAGCAAACAAACCATAGAGATAGAACTTGAAACTACTTTATTGTGTCAAGTTTCAAAGAACTAGCACAAACCGTGTTTGATTTAGAGTTCCAAATACATGTATCCCTATAGGAGAAAACAGAGTGAAACCTCAAAATGAAACCGGTTACTGCCAACGAACGGTTTAACCTAGAAGAACGAAATTTGGCGAGCCAAGTGGGATTGGTGTACTGATCATTACCTGAAAGTTTCATCAAGATTGGGTGAAAAAGTGTGTGCTGAGATTTCAGGCAACTCGTAGTTTTTTGGAAGCTTGGAAGGCCCTTTCCATGAAAGTGATTCTTGCCAGTCTCTGCTTAGGGCTACATCAACAGCAAACAAACCATAGAGATAGAACTTGAAACTGCTTTATTGTGTCAAGTTTCAAAGAGCTAGCACAAACCATGTTTGATTTAGAGTTCCAAATACATGTATCCCTATAGGAGAAAACAGAGTGAAACCTCAAAATGAAACCGGTTACTGCCAACGAACGGTTTAACCTAGAAGAACGAAATTTGGCGAGCCAAGTGGGATTGGTGTACTGATCATTACCTGAAAGTTTCATCAAGATTGGGTGAAAAAGTTTGTGCTGATATTTCAGGCAACTCGTAGTTTTTTGGAAGCTTGGCAGGCCCTTTTCATGAAAGTGATACTCGCCAGTCTCTGCTTAGGGCTACATCAACAGCAAACAAACCATAGAGATAGAACTTGAAACTGCTCTATTGTGTCAAGTTTCAAAGAGCTAGCACAAACCGTGTTTGATTTAGAGTTCGAAATACATGTATCCCTAAAGGAGAAAACAGAGTGAAACCTCAAAATAAAACCGGTTACTGCCAACGAATTGTTTAACCTAGAAGAACGAAATTTGGCGAGCCAAGTGGGATTGGTGAACTGATCATTACCTGAACGTTTCATCAAGATTGGGTGAAAAAGTGTGTGCTGAGACTTCGTGCAACTCGTAGTTTTTTGGAAGCTTGGCAGGCCCTTTCCATGAAAGTGATACTCGCCAGTCTCTGCTTAGGGCTACATCAACAGCAAACAAACCATAGAGATAGAACTTGAAACTGCTTTATTGTGTCAAGTTTCAAAGAGCTAGCACAAACCGTGTTTGATTTAGAGTTCCAAATACATGTATCCCTATAAAAGAAAACAGAGTGAAACCTCAAAATGAAACCGGTTACTGCCAACGAACGGTTTAACCTAGAAGAACGAAATTTGGCGAGCCAAGTGGGAATGGTGTACTGATCATTACCTGAAAGTTTTATCAAGATTGGGTGAAAAAGTGTGTGCTGAGATTTCAGGCAACTCGTAGTTTTTGGGAAGCATGGAAGGCCCTTTCCATGAAAGTGATTCTTGCCAGTCTCTGCTTAGGGCTACATCAACAGCAAACAAACCATAGAGATAGAACTTGAAACTGCTTTATTGTGTCAAGTTTCAAAGAGCTAGCACAAACCTTGTTTGTTTTAGAGTTCCAAATACATGTATCCCTATAGGAGAAAACAGAGTGAAACCTCAAAATGAAACCGGTTACTGCCAACGAACGGTTTAACCAAAAGAACGAAATTTGGCGAGCCAAGTGGGATTGTTGTACTGATCATTACCTGAAAGTTTCATCAAGATTGGGTGAAAAAGTGTGTGCTGAGATTTCAGGCAACTCGTAGTTTTTTGGAAGCTTGGCAGGCCCTTTCCATGAAAGTGATTCTCGCCAGTCTCTGCTTAGGGCTACATCAACAGCAAACAAACCATAGAGATAGAACTTGAAACTGCTCTATTGTGTCAAGTTTCAAAGAGCTAGCACAAACCTTGTTTGATTTAGAGTTCCAAATACATGTATCCCTAGAGGAGAAAACAGAGTGAAACCTCAAAATGAAACCGTTTACTGCCAACGAACGGTTTAACCTAGAAGAACGAAATTTGGCGAGCCAAGTGGGATTGGTGAACTGATCATTACCTGAAAGTTTCATCAAGATTCGGTGAAAAAGTGTGTGCTGAGATTTCGTGCAACTCTTAGTTTTTTGGAAGCTTGGCAGCCCTTTCCATGAAAGTGATTCTCGCCAGTCTCTGCTTAGGGCTACATCAACAGCAAACAAACCATAGAGATAGAACTTGAAACTGCTTTATTGTGTCAAGTTTCAAAGAGCTAGCACAAACCGTGTTTGATTTAGAGTTCCAAATACATGTATCCCTATAGGAGAAAACAGAGTGAAACCTCAAAATGAAACCGGTTACTGCCAACGAACGGTTTAACCTAGAAGAACGAAATTTGGCGAGCCAAGTGGGATTGGTGTACTGATCATTACCTGAAAGATTCATCAAGATTGGGTAAAAAAGTGTGTGCTGAGATTTCAGGCAACTCGTAGTTTTTTGGAAGCTTGGCACGCCCTTTCCATGAAAGAGATTCTCGCCAGTCTCTGCTTAGGGCTACATCAACAGCAAACAAACCATAGAGATAGAACTTGAAACTGCTTTATTGTGTCAAGTTTCAAAGAGCTACCACAAACCGTGTTTGATTTAGAGTTCCAAATACATGTATCCCTATAAAAGAAAACAGAGTGAAACCTCAAAATGAAACCGGTTACTGCCAACGAACGGTTTAACCTAGAAGAACGAAATTTGGCGAGCCAACTGGGAATGGTGTACTGATCATTACCTGAAAGTTTCATCAAGATTGGGTGAAAAAGGGTGTGCTGAGATTTCAGGCAACTCGTAGTTTTTTGGAAGCTTGGCAGGCCCTTTCCATGAAAGTGATTCTCGCCAGTCTCTGCTTAGGGCTACATCAACAGCAAACAAACCATAGAGATAGAACTTGAAACTGCTTTATTGTGTCAAGTTTCAAAGAGCTACCACAAACCGTGTTTGATTTAGAGTTCCAAATACATGTATCCCTATAGGAGCAAACAGAGTGAAACCTCAAAATGAAACCGGTTACTGCCAACGAACGGTTTAACCTAGAAGAACGAAATTTGGCGAGCCAAGTGGGATTGGTGCACTGATCATTACCTGAAAGTTTCATCAAGATTGGGTGAAAAAGTGTTTGCTGAGATTTCAGGCAACTCGTAGTTTTTTGGAAGCTTGGCAGGCCCTTTCCATGAAAGTGATTCTCGCCAGTCTCTGCTTAGGGCTACATCAACAGCAAA
The DNA here is from genome assembly GCF_052094955.1 of Ictidomys tridecemlineatus. Lineage (NCBI taxonomy): Eukaryota > Metazoa > Chordata > Mammalia > Rodentia > Sciuridae > Ictidomys > Ictidomys tridecemlineatus. Next base: position 21,985 of record NW_027525183.1, read on the forward strand.
CAAACCATAGAGATAGAACTTGAAACTGCTTTATTGTGTCAAGTTTCAAAGAGCTAGCACAAACCGTGTTTGATTTAGAGTTCCAAATACATGTATCCCTATAGGAGAAAACAGAGTGAAACCTCAAAATGAAACCGGTTACTGCCAACGAACGGTTTAACCTAGAAGAACGAAATTTGGCGAGCCAAGTGGGATTGGTGTACTGATCATTACCTGAAAGTTTCATCAAGATTGGGTGAAAAAGTGTGTGCTGAGATTTCAGGCAACTCGTAGTTTTTTGGAAGCTTGGAAGGCCCTTTCAATGAAAGTGATTCTTGCCAGTCTCTGCTTAGGGCTACATCAACAGCAAACAAACCATAGAGATAGAACTTGAAACTGCTTTATTGTGTCAAGTTTCAAAGAGCTAGCACAAACCATGTTTGATTTAGAGTTCCAAATACATGTATCCCTATAGGAGAAAACAGAGTGAAACCTCAAAATGAAACCGGTTACTGCCAACGAACGGTTTAACCTAGAAGAACGACATTTGGCGAGCCAAGTGGGATTGGTGTACTGATCATTACCTGAAAGTTTCATCAAGATTGGGTGAAAAAGTTTGTGCTGATATTTCAGGCAACTCGTAGTTTTTTGGAAGCTTGGCAGGCCCTTTCCATGAAAGTGATACTCGCCAGTCTCTGCTTAGGGCTACATCAACAGCAAACAAACCATAGAGATAGAACTTGAAACTGCTCTATTGTGTCAAGTTTCAAAGAGCTAGCACAAACCGTGTTTGATTTAGAGTTCGAAATACATGTATCCCTAAAGGAGAAAACAGAGTGAAACCTCAAAATAAAACCGGTTACTGCCAACGAATTGTT
>NW_027525184.1:0-22841 GCF_052094955.1 Ictidomys tridecemlineatus
ATCATTACTGAAAGTATCATCAAGATTGGGTGAAAAAGTGTTTGCTGAGATTTCAGGCAACTCGTAGTTTTTTGGAAGCTTGGCAGGCCCTTTCCATGAAAGTGATTCTCGCCAGTCTCTGCTTAGGGCTACATCAACAGCAAACAAACCATAGAGATAGAACTTGAAACTGCTTTATTGTGTCAAGTTTCAAAGAGCTAGCACAAACCGTGTTTGATTTAGAGTTCCAAATACATGTATCCCTATAGCAGAAAACAGAGTGAAACCTCATAATGAAACCGGTTACTGCCAAGGAAGGGTTTAACCTAGAAGAACGAAATTTGGCGAGCCAAGTGGGCTTGGTGTACTGATCATTACCTGAAAGTATCATCAAGATTGGGTGAAAAAGTGTTTGCTGAGATTTCAGGCAACTCGTAGTTTTTTGGAAGCTTGGCAGGCCCTTTCCATGAACGTGATTCTCGCCAGTCTCTGCTTAGGGCTACATCAACAGCAAACAAACCATAGAGATAGAACTTGAAACTGCTTTATTGTGTCAAGTTTCAAAGAGCTAGCACAAACCGTGTTTGATTTAGAGTTCCAAATACATGTATCCCTATAGTAGAAAACAGTGTGAAACCTCAATATGAAACTGGTTACTGCCAATGAACGGTTTAACATAGAATGAAATTTGGCGAGCCAAGTGGGCTTGGTGTACTGATCATTACCTGAAAGTATCATCAAGATTGGGTGAAAAAGTGTTTGCTGAGATTTCAGGCAACTCGTAGTTTTTTGGAAGCTTGGCAGGCCCTTTCCATGAACGTGATTCTCGCCAGTCTCTGCTTAGGGCTACATCAACAGCAAACAAACCATAGAGATAGAACTTGAAACTGCTTTATTGTGTCAAGTTTCAAAGAGCTAGCACAAACCGTGTTTGATTTAGAGTTCCAAATACATGTATCCCTATAGGAGAAAACAGAGTGAAACCTCAATATGAAACTGGTTACTGCCAATGAACGGTTTAACATAGAATGAAATTTGGCGAGCCAAGTGGGCTTGGTGTACTGATCATTACCTGAAAGTATCATCAAGATTGGGTGAAAAAGTGTTTGCTGAGATTTCAGGCAACTCGTAGTTTTTTGGAAGCTTGGCAGGCCCTTTCCATGAAAGTGATTCTCGCTAGTCTCTGCTTAGGGCTACATCAACAGCAAACAAACCATACAGATAGAACGTGAAATTGCTTTAATTTGTCAAGTTTCAAAGAGCTAGCAAAAACCGTGTTGGATTTAGAGTTCCAAATACATGTATCCCTGTAGGAAAAAACAGAGTGAAACCTCAAAATGTAACCGGTTACTGCCAACGAACGGTTTAACCTAGAAGAACGAAATTTGGCGAGCCAAGTGGGATTGGTGTACTGATCATTACCTGAAAGTATCATCAAGATTGGGTGAAAAAATGTTTGCTGAGATTTCAGGCAACTCGTACTTTTTTGGAAGCTTGGCAGGCCCTTTCCATGAAAGTGATTCTCGCCAGTCTCTGCTTAGGGCAACGTCAACAGCAAAGAATCCATAGAGATAGAACTTGAAACTGCTTTATTGTGTCAAGTTTCAAAGAGCGAGCACAAACCGTGTTTGATTTAGTGTTCCAAATACATGTATCCCTATATTGGAAAACAGAGTGAAACCTCAAAATGAAAGCGGTTACTGTCAACGAACGGTTTAACCTAGAAGAACGAAATTTGGCGAGCCAAGTGGGCTTGGTGTACTGATCATTACCTGAAAGTATCATCAAGATTGGGTGAAAAAGTGTTTGCTGAGATTTCAGGCAACTCGTAGTTTTTTGGAAGCTTGGCAGGCCCTTTCCATGAAAGTGATTTTCGCCAGTCTCTTCTTAGGGCTACATCAACAGCAAACAAACCATAGAGATAGAACTTGAAACTGCTTTATTGTGTCAAGTTTCAAAGAGCTAGCACAAACCGTGTTTGATTTAGAGTTCCAAATACATGTATCCCTATAGGAGAAAACAGAGTGAAACCTCAATATTAAACTGGTTACTGCCAAGGAATGGTTTAACCTAGAAGAACGTAATTTGGCCAGCCAAGTTGGCTTGATGTACTGATCATTACATGAAAGTATCATCAAGATTGGGTGAAAAAGTGTTTGCTGAGATTTCAGGCAACTCGTAGTTTTTTGGAAGCTTGGCAGGCCCTTTCCATGAAAGTGATTCTCGCCAGTCTCTGCTTAGGGCTACATCAACAGCAAACAAACCATAGAGATAGAACTTGAAACTGCTTTATTGTGTCAAGTTTCAAAGAGCTAGCACAAACCGTGTTTGATTTAGAGTTCCAAATACATGTATCCCTATAGGAGAAAACAGAGTGAAACCTCAAAATGAAACCGGTTACTGCCAACGAACGGTTTAACCTAGAAGAACGAAATTTGGCGAGCCAAGTGGGCTTGGTGTACTGATCATTACCTGAAAGTATCATCAAGATTGGGTGAAAAAGTGTTTGCTGAGATTTCAGGCAACTCGTAGTTTTTGGAAGCTTGGCAGGCCCTTTCCATGAAAGTGATTCTCGCCAGTCTCTGTTAGGGCTACGTCAACAGCAAACAAACCATAGAGATAGAAGTTGAAACTTCTTTATTGTGTCAAGTTTCAAAGAGCTAGCACAAACCGTGTTTGATTTAGAGTTCCAAATACATGTATCCCTATAGCAGAAAACAGAGTGAAACCTCATAATGAAACCGGTTACTGCCAAGGAAGGGTTTAACCTAGAAGAACGAAATTTGGCGAGCCACGTGGGCTTGGTGTACTGATCATTACCTGAAAGTATCATCAAGATTGGGTGAAAAAGTGTTTGCTGAGATTTCAGGCAACTCGTAGTTTTTTGGAAGCTTGGCTGGCCCTTTCCATGAAAGTGATTCTCGCCAGTCTCTGCTTAGGGCTACATCAACAGCAAACAAACCATAGAGATAGAACTTGAAACTGCTTTATTGTGTCAAGTTTCAAAGAGCTAGCACAAACCGTGTTTGATTTAGAGTTCTAAATACATGTATCCCTATAGGAGAAAACAGAGTGAAACCTCAATATGAAACTGGTTACTGCGAATGAACGGTTTAACCTAGAATGAAATTTGGCGAGCCAAGTGGGCTTGGTGTACTGATCATTACCTGAAAGTATCATCAAGATTGGGTGAAAAAGTGTTTGCTGAGATTTCAGGCAACTCGTAGTTTTTTGGAAGCTTGGCGGGCCCTTTCCATGAAAGTGATTCTCGCCAGTCTCTGCTTAGGGCTACATCAACAGCAAACAAACCATAGAGATAGAACTTGAAACTGCTTTATTGTGTCAAGTTTCAAAGAGCTAGCACAAACCGTGTTGGATTTAAGGGTTCCAAATACATGTATCCCTATAGGAGAAAACAGAGTGAAACCTCAAAATGAAACCGGTTACTGCCAACGAACGGTTTAACCTAGAAGAACAAAATTTGGCGAGCCAAGTGGGCTTGGTGTACTGATCATTACCTGAAAGTATCATCAAGATTGGGTGAAAAAGTGTTTGCTGAGATTTCAGGCAACTCGTAGTTTTTTGGAAGCTTGGCAGGCCCTTTCCATGAAAGTGATTTTCGCCAGTCTCTTCTTAGGGCTACATCAACAGCAAACAAACCATAGAGATAGAACTTGAAACAGCTTTATTGTGTCAAGTTTCAAAGAGCTAGCACAAACCCTGTTTGATTTAGAGTTCCAAATACATGTACCTCTATAGGAGAAAACAGAGTGAAACCTCAAAATAAAAACGGTTACTGCCAACGAACGGTTTAACCTAGAAGAACGAAATTTGGCGAGCCAAGTGAGCTTGGTGTACTGATCATTACCTGAAAGTATCATCAAGATTGGGTGAAAAAGTGTTTGCTGAGATTTCAGGCAACTCGTACTTTTTTGGAAGCTTGGCAGGCCCTTTCCATGAAAGTGATTCTCGCCAGTCTCTGCTTAGGGCTACATCAACAGCAAAGAATCCATAGAGATAGAACTTGAAACTGCTTTATTGTGTCAAGTTTCAAAGAGCTAGCACAAACCGTGTTTGATTTAGTGTTCCAAATACATGTATCCCTATATTGGAAAACAGAGTGAAACCTCAAAATGAAAGCGGTTACTGTCAACGAACGGTTTAACCTAGAAGAACGAAATTTGGCGAGCCAAGTGGGCTTGGTGTACTGATCATTACCTGAAAGTATCATCAAGATTGGGTGAAAAAGTGTTTGCTGAGATTTCAGGCAACTCGTAGTTTTTTGGAAGCTTGGCAGGCCCTTTCCATGAAAGTGATTTTCGCCAGTCTCTTCTTAGGGCTACATCAACAGCAAACAAACCATAGAGATAGAACGTGAAACTGCTTTATTGTGTCAAGTTTCAAAGAGCTAGCACAAACCGTGTTTGATTTAGAGTTCCAAATACATGTATCCCTATAGGAGAAAACAGAGTGAAACCTCAATATTAAACTGGTTACTGCCAAGGAATGGTTTAACCTAGAAGAACGTAATTTGGCCAGCCAAGTTGGCTTGATGTACTGATCATTACATGAAAGTATCATCAAGATTGGGTGAAAAAGTGTTTGCTGAGATTTCAGGCAACTCGTAGTTTTTTGGAAGCTTGGCAGGCCCTTTCCATGAAAGTGATTCTCGCCAGTCTCTGCTTAGGGCTACATCAACAGCAAACAAACCATAGAGATAGAACTTCAAACTGCTTTATTGTGTCAAGTTTCAAAGAGCTAGCACAAACCGTGTTTGATTTAGAGTTCCAAATACATGTATCCCTATAGGAGAAAACAGAGTGAAACCTCAAAATGAAACCGGTTACTGCCAACGAACGGTTTAACCTAGAAGAACGAAATTTGGCGAGCCAAGTGGGATTGGTGTACTGATCATTACCTGAAAGTATCATCAAGATTGGGTGAAAAAGTGTTTGCTGAGATTTCAGGCAACTCGTAGTTTTTGGAAGCTTGGCAGGCCCTTTCCATGAAAGTGATTCTCGCCAGTCTCTGTTAGGGCTACGTCAACAGCAAACAAACCATAGAGATAGAACTTGAAACTTCTTTATTGTGTCAAGTTTCAAAGAGCTAGCACAAACCGTGTTTGATTTAGAGTTCCAAATACATGTATCCCTATAGCAGAAAACAGAGTGAAACCTCATAATGAAACCGGTTACTGCCAAGGAAGGGTTTAACCTAGAAGAACGAAATTTGGCGAGCCACGTGGGCTTGGTGTACTGATCATTACCTGAAAGTATCATCAAGATTGGGTGAAAAAGTGTTTGCTGAGATTTCAGGCAACTCGTAGTTTTTTGGAAGCTTGGCTGGCCCTTTCCATGAAAGTGATTCTCGCCAGTCTCTGCTTAGGGCTACATCAACAGCAAACAAACCATAGAGATAGAACTTGAAACTGCTTTATTGTGTCAAGTTTCAAAGAGCTAGCACAAACCGTGTTTGATTTAGAGTTCTAAATACATGTATCCCTATAGGAGAAAACAGAGTGAAACCTCAATATGAAACTGGTTACTGCGAATGAACGGTTTAACCTAGAATGAAATTTGGCGAGCCAAGTGGGCTTGGTGTACTGATCATTACCTGAAAGTATCATCAAGATTGGGTGAAAAGTGTTTGCTGAGATTTCAGGCAACTCGTAGTTTTTTGGAAGCTTGGCGGGCCCTTTCCATGAAAGTGATTCTCGCCAGTCTCTGCTTAGGGCTACATCAACAGCAAACAAACCATAGAGATAGAACTTGAAACTGCTTTATTGTGTCAAGTTTCAAAGAGCTAGCACAAACCGTGTTGGATTTAAGGGTTCCAAATACATGTATCCCTATAGGAGAAAACAGAGTGAAACCTCAAAATGAAACCGGTTACTGCCAACGAACGGTTTAACCTAGAAGAACAAAATTTGGCGAGCCAAGTGGGCTTGGTGTACTGATCATTACCTGAAAGTATCATCAAGATTGGGTGAAAAAGTGTTTGCTGAGATTTCAGGCAACTCGTAGTTTTTTGGAAGCTTGGCAGGCCCTTTCCATGAAAGTGATTTTCGCCAGTCTCTTCTTAGGGCTACATCAACAGCAAACAAACCATAGAGATAGAACTTGAAACAGCTTTATTGTGTCAAGTTTCAAAGAGCTAGCACAAACCCTGTTTGATTTAGAGTTCCAAATACATGTACCTCTATAGGAGAAAACAGAGTGAAACCTCAAAATAAAAACGGTTACTGCCAACGAACGGTTTAAACCTAGAAGAACGAAATTTGGCGAGCCAAGTGAGCTTGGTGTACTGATCATTACCTGAAAGTATCATCAAGATTGGGTGAAAAAGTGTTTGCTGAGATTTCAGGCAACTCGTAGTTTTTTGGAAGCTTGGCAGGCCCTTTCCATGAAAGTGATTCTCGCCAGTCTCTGCTTAGGGCTACATCAACAGCAAACAAACCATAGAGATAGAACTTGAAACTGCTTTATTGTGTCAAGTTTCAAAGAGCTAGCACAAACCGTGTTTGATTTAGAGTTCCAAATACATGTATCCCTATAGCAGAAAACAGAGTGAAACCTCATAATGAAACCGGTTACTGCCAAGGAAGGGTTTAACCTAGAAGAACGAAATTTGGCGAGCCAAGTGGGCTTGGTGTACTGATCATTACCTGAAAGTATCATCAAGATTGGGTGAAAAAGTGTTTGCTGAGATTTCAGGCAACTCGTAGTTTTTTGGAAGCTTGGCAGGCCCTTTCCATGAAAGTGATTCTCGCTAGTCTCTGCTTAGGGCTACATCAACAGCAAACAAACCATACAGATAGAACGTGAAATTGCTTTAATTTGTCAAGTTTCAAAGAGCTAGCAAAAACCGTGTTGGATTTAGAGTTCCAAATACATGTATCCCTGTAGGAAAAAACAGAGTGAAACCTCAAAATGTAACCGGTTACTGCCAACGAACGGTTTAACCTAGAAGAACGAAATTTGGCGAGCCAAGTGGGATTGGTGTACTGATCATTACCTGAAAGTATCATCAAGATTGGGTGAAAAAATGTTTGCTGAGATTTCAGGCAACTCGTAGTTTTTTGGAAGCTTGGCAGGCCCTTTCCATGAAAGTGATTCTCGCCAGTCTCTGCTTAGGGCTACATCAACAGCAAACAAACCATAGATATAGAACTTGAAACTGCTTTATTGTGTCAAGTTTCAAAGAGCTAGCACAAACCGTGTTTGATTTAGAGTTCCAAATACATGTATCCCTATAGGAGAAAACAGAGTGAAACCTCAAAATGAAACCGGTTACTGCCAAAGAACGGTTTAACCTAGAAGAACGAAATTCGGCGAGCCAAGTGGGATTGGTGTACTGATCATTACCTGAAAGTATCATCAAGATTGGGTGAAAAAGTGTGTGCTGAGATTTCAGGCAACTCGAATTTTTTTGGAAGCTTGGCAGGCCCTTTCCATGAAAGTGATTCTCGCCAGTCTCTGCTTAGGGCTACATCAACAGCAAACAAACCTAGAGATAGAACTTGAAACTGCTTTATTGTGTCAAGTTTCAAAGAGCTAGCACAAACCGTGTTTGATTTAGAGTTCCAAATACATGTATCCCTATAGGAGAAAACAGAGTGAAACCTCAATATGAAACTGGTTACTGTGAATGAACGGTTTAACCTAGAATGAAATTTGGGGAGCCAAGTGGGCTTGGTGTACTGATCATTACCTGAAAGTATCATCAAGATTGGGTGAAAAAGTGTTTGCTGAGATTTCAGGCAACTCGTAGTTTTTTGGAAGCTTGGTAGGCCCTTTCAATGAAAGTGATTCTCGCCAGTCTCTGCTAAGGGCTACATCAACAGAAAACAAACCATAGAGATAGAACTTGAAACTGCTTTATTGTGTCAAGTTTCAAAGAGCTAGCACAAACCGTGTTTGATTTAGAGTTCCAAATACATGTATCCCTATAGGAGAAAACACAGTGAAACCTCAAAATGAAACTGGTTACTGCCAACGAATGGTTTAACCTAGAAGAACGAAACTTGGTGAGCCAAGTGGGCTTGGTGTACTGATCATTACCTGAAAGTATCATCAAGATTGGGTGAAAAAGTGTTTGCTGAGATTTCAGGAAACTCGTAGTTTTTTGGAAGCTTGGCAGGCCCTTTCCATGAAAGTGATTTTTGCCAGTCTCTTCTTAGGGCTACATCAACAGGAAACAAACCATAGAGATAGAACTTGAAACTGCTTTATTGTGTCAAGTTTCAAAAAGCTAGCACAAACCCAGTTTGATTTAGAGTTCCAAATACATGTATTTCTATAGGAGAAAACAGAGTGAAACCTCAAAATGAAACCGGTTACTGCCAACGAACGGTTTAACCTAGAAGAACGAAATTTGGCGAGCCAAGTGGGCTTGGTGTACTGATCAGTACCTGAAAGTATCATCAAGATTGGGTGAAAAAGTGTTTGCTGAGATTACAGGCAACTCGTAGTTTTTTGAAGCTTGGCAGGCCCTTTCCATGAAAGTGATTCTCGCCAGTCTCTGCTTAGGGCTACATCAACAGCAAACAAACCATAGAGATAGAACTTGAAACTGCTTTATTGTGTCAAGTTTCAAAGAGCTAGCACTAACCGTGTTGGATTTAGAGTTCCAAATACATGTATCCCTATAGGAGAAAACAGAGTGAAACCTCAAAATGAAACCGGTTACTGCCAACGAAGGGTTTAACCTAGAAGAACGAAACTTGGCGAGCAGAGTGGGCTTGGTATACTGATCATTACCTGAAAGTATCATCAAGATTGGGTGAAAAAGTGTTTGCTGAGATTTCAGGCAACTCGTAGTTTTTTGGAAGCTTGGCAGGCCCTTTCCATGAAAGTGATTCTTGCTAGTCTCTGATTAGGGCTACATCAACAGCAAACAAACCATACAGATAGAACGTGAAATTGCTTTAATTTGTCAAGTTTCAAAGAGCTAGCACAAACCGTGTTGGATTTAGAGTTCCAAATACATGTATCCCTATAGGAAAAAACAGAGTGAAACCTCAAAATGTAACCGGTTACTGCCAACGAACGGTTTAACCTAGAAGAACGAAATTTGACGAGCCAAGTGGGCTTGGTGTACTGATCATTACCTGTAAGTATCATCAAGATTGGGTGAAAAAATGTTTGCTGAGATTTCAGGCAACTCTTATTTTTTTGGAAGCTTTTCAGGCCCTTTCCATGAAAGTGATTCTCGCCAGTCTCTGCTTAGGGCTATATCAACAGCAAAGAAACCATAGAGATAGAACTTGAAACTTCTTTATTGTGTCAAGTTTCAAAGAGCTAGCACAAACCCTGTTTGATTTAGAGTTCCAAATACATGTATCCCTATAGGAGAAAACAGAGTGAAACCTCAATATGAAACTGGTTACTGCCAATGAACGGTTTAACCTAGAATGAAATTTGGCGAGCCAAGTGGGCTTGGTGTACTGATCATTACCTGAAAGTATCATCAAGATTGGGTGAAAAAGTGTTTGCTGAGATTTCAGGCAACTCGTAGTTTTTTGGAAGCTTGGTAGGCCCTTTCCATGAAAGTGATTCTCGCCTGTCTCTGCTTAGGGCTACATCAACAGCAAACAAACCATAGAGATAGAACTTGAAACTGCTTTATTGTGTCAAGTTTCAAAGAGCTAGCACAAACCCTGTTTGACTTAGAGTTCCAAATACATGTATCCCTATAGGAGAAAACAGAGTGAAACCTCAAAATGAATCCGGTTACTGCCAACGAACAGTTTAACCTAGAAAAACAAAATTTGGCGAGCCAAGTGGGCTTGGTGTACTGATCATTACCTGAAAGTATCATCAAGATTGGGTGAAAAAGTGTTTGCTGAGATTTCAGGAAACTCGTAGTTTTTTGGAAGCTTGGCAGGCCCTTTCCATGAAAGTGATTTTCGCCAGTCTCTTCTTAGGGCTACATCAACAGCAAACAAACCATAGAGATAGAACTTGAAACTGCTTTATTGTGTCAAGTTCCAAAAAGCTAGCACAAACCCTGTTTCATTTAGAGTTCCAAATACATGTATCCCTATAGGAGAAAACAGAGTGAAACCTCAAAATGAAACCGGTTACTGCCAATGAATGGTTTAACCTAGAAGAACGATACTTGGCGAGCAGAGTGGGCTTGGTGTACTGATCATTACCTGAAAGTATCATCAAGATTGGGTGAAAAAGTGTTTGCTGAGATTTCAGGCAACTCGTAGTTTTTTGGAAGCTTGGCAGGCCCTTTCCATGAAAGTGATTCTCGCCAGTCTCTGCTTAGGGCTACATCAACAGCAAACAAACCATAGATATAGAACTTGAAACTGCTTTATTGTGTCAAGTTTCAAAGAGCTAGCACAAACCGTGTTTGATTTAGAGTTCCAAATACATGTATTCCTATAGGAGAAAACAGAGTGAAACCTCAAAATGAAACCGGTTACTGCCAACGAAAAGTTTAACCTAGAAGAACGAAATTTGGCGAGCCAAGTGGGCTTGGTGTACTGATCATTACCTGAAAGTATCATCAAGATTGGGTGAAAAAGGGTTTGCTGAGATTTCAGGCAATTGGTAGTTTTTTGGAAGCTTGGCAGGCCCTTTCCATGAAAGTGATTCTGGCCAGTCTCTGCTTAGGGCTACATCAACAGCAAACAAACCTAGAGATAGAACTTGAAACTGCTTTATTGTGTCAAGTTTCAAAGAGCTAGCACAAACCGTGTTTGATTTAGAGTTCCAAATACATGTATCCCTATAGGAGAAAAAAGAGTGAAACCTCAATATGAAACTGGTTACTGTGAATGAACGGTTTAACCTAGAATGAAATTTGGGGAGCCAAGTGGGCTTGGTGTACTGATCATTACCTGAAAGTATCATCAAGATTGGGTGAAAAAGTGTTTGCTGAGATCAGGCAACTCGTAGTTTTTTGCAAGCTTGGTAGGCCCTTTCAATGAAAGTAATTCTCGCCAGTCTCTGCTAAGGGCTACATCAACAGCAAACAAACCATAGAGATAGAACTTGAAACTGCTTTATTGTGTCAAGTTTCAAAGAGCTAGCACAAACCGTGTTTGATTTAGAGTTCTAAATACATGTATCCCTATAGGAGAAAACACAGTGAAACCTCAAAATGAAACTGGTTACTGCCAACGAATGGTTTAACCTAGAAGAACGAAACTTGGCGAGCCAAGTGGGCTTGGTGTACTGATCATTACCTGAAAGTATCATCAAGATTGGGTGAAAAAGTGTTTGCTGAGATTTCAGGAAACTCGTAGTTTTTTGGAAGCTTGGCAGGCCCTTTCCATGAAAGTGATTTTTGCCAGTCTCTTCTTAGGGCTACATCAACAGGAAACAAACCATAGAGATAGAACTTGAAACTGCTTTATTGTGTCAAGTTTCAAAAAGCTAGCACGAACCCAGTTTGATTTAGAGTTCCAAATACATGTATTTCTATAGGAGAAAACAGAGTGAAACCTCAAAATGAAACCGGTTACTGCCAACGAACGGTTTAACCTAGAATGAAATTTGGCGAGCCAAGTGGGCTTGGTGTACTGATCATTACCTGAAAGTATCATCAAGATTGGGTGAAAAAGTGTTTGCTGAGATTTCAGGCAACTCGTAGTTTTTTGGAAGCTTGGTAGGCCCTTTCCATGAAAGTGATTCTCGCCTGTCTCTGCTTAGGGCTACATCAACAGCAAACAAACCATAGAGATAGAACTTGAAACTGCTTTATTGTGTCAAGTTTCAAAGAGCTAGCACAAACCCTGTTTGACTTAGAGTTCCAAATACATGTATCCCTATAGGAGAAAACAGAGTGAAACCTCAAAATGAATCCGGTTACTGCCAACGAACAGTTTAACCTAGAAGAACAAAATTTGGCGAGCCAAGTGGGCTTGGTGTACTGATCATTACCTGAAAGTATCATCAAGATTGGGTGAAAAAGTGTTTGCTGAGATTTCAGGAAACTCGTAGTTTTTTGGAAGCTTGGCAGGCCCTTTCCATGAAAGTGATTTTCGCCAGTCTCTTCTTAGGGCTACATCAACAGCAAACAAAAAATAGAGATAGAACTTGAAACTGCTTTATTGTGTCAAGTTTCAAAAAGCTAGCACAAACCCTGTTTCATTTAGAGTTCCAAATACATGTATCCCTATAGGAGAAAACAGAGTGAAACCTCAAAATGAAACCGGTTACTGCCAAGCTTCGAATAAACTACGAGTTTCCTGAAATCTCAGCAAACACTTTTTCCACCCAATCTTGATGATACGAAAGTATCATCAAGATTGGGTGAAAAAGTGTTTGCTGAGATTTTAGGAAACTCGTAGTTTTTTGGAAGCTTGGCAGGCCCTTTCCATGAAAGTGATTCTCGCTAGTCTCTGCTTAGGGCTACATCAACAGCAAACAAACCATACAGATAGAACGTGAAATTGCTTTAATTTGTCAAGTTTCAAAGAGCTAGCAAAAACCGTGTTGGATTTAGAGTTCCAAATACATGTATCCCTGTAGGAAAAAACAGAGTGAAACCTCAAAATGTAACCGGTTACTGCCAACGAACGGTTTAAACTAGAAGAACGAAATTTGGCGAGCCAAGTGGGCTTGGTGTACTGATCATTACCTGAAAGTATCATCAAGATTGGGTGAAAAAATGTTTGCTGAGATTTCAGGCAACTCATAGTTTTTTGGAAGCTTGGCAGGCCCTTTCCATGAAAGTGATTCTCGCCAGTCTCTGCTTAGGGCTACATCAACAGCAAACAAACCATAGAGATAGAACTTGAAACTGCTTCATTGTGTCAAGTTTCAAAGAGCTGGCACAAACCGTGTTTGATTTAGAGTTCCAAATACATGTATCCCTATAGGAGAAAACAGAGTGAAACCTCAAAATGAAACCGGTTACTGGCAACGAAAGGTTTAACCTAGAAGAACGAAATTTGGCGAGCCAAGTGGGCTTGGTGTACTGATCATTACCTGAAAGTATCATCAAGATTGGGTGAAAAAGTGTTTGCTGAGATTTCAGGAAACTCGTAGTTTTTTGGAAGCTTGGCAGGCCCTTTCCATGAAAGTGATTCTCGCCAGTCTCTGCTTAGGGCTACATCAACAGCAAACAAACCATAGAGATAGAACTTGAAACTGCTTTATTGTGTCAAGTTTCAAAGAGCTAGCACAAACCGTGTTTGATTTAGAGTTCCAAATACATGTATCCCTATAGGAGAAAACAGAGTGAAACCTCAAAATGAAACCGGTTACTGCCAACGAAAGGTTTAACCTAGAAGAACGAAATTTGGCGAGCCAAGTGGGCTTGGTGTACTGATCATTACCTGAAAGTATCATCAAGATTGGGTGAAAAAGTGTTTGCTGAGATTTCAGGAAACTCGTAGTTTTTTGGAAGCTTGGCAGGCCCTTTCCATGAAAGTGATTCTCGCTAGTCTCTGCTTAGGGCTACATCAACAGCAAAGAAACCATAGAGATAGAACTTGAAACTGCTTTATTGTGTCAAGTTTCAAAGAGCTAGCACAAACCCTGTTTGATTTAGAGTTCCAAATACATGTATCCCTATAGGAGAAAACAGAGTGAAACCTCAAAATGAAACCGGTTACTGCCAACGAACGGTTTAACCTAGAAGAACGAAACTTGGCGAGCAGAGTGGGCTTGGTGTACTGATCATTACCTGCAAGTATCATCAAGATTGGGTGAAAAAGTGTTTGCTGAGATTTCAGGCAACTCGTAGTTTTTTGGAAGCTTGGCAGGCCCTTTCCATGAAAGTGATTCTCGCTAGTCTCTGCTTAGGGCTACATCAACAGCAAACAAACCATACAGATAGAACGTGAAATTGCTTTAATTTGTCAAGTTTCAAAGAGCTAGCACAAACCGTGTTTGATTTAGAGTTCCAAATACATGTATCCCTATAGGAGAAAACAGAGTGAAACCTCAAAATGAAACCGGTTACTGCCAACGAAAGGTTTAACCTAGAAGAACGAAATTTGGCGAGCCAAGTGGGCTTGGTGTACTGATCATTACCTGAAAGTATCATCAAGATTGGATGAAAAAGTGTTTGCTGAGATTTCAGGCAACTCGTAGTTTTTTGGAAGCTTGGCAGGCCCTTTCCATGAAAGTGATTCTCGCCAGTCTCTGCTTAGGGCTACATCAACAGCAAAGAAACCATAGAGATAGAACTTGAAACTGCTTTATTGTGTCAAGTTTCAAAGAGCTAGCACAAACCCTGTTTGATTTAGAGTTCCAAATACATGTATCCCTATAGGAGAAAACAGAGTGAAACCTCAATATGAAACTGGTTACTGCCAATGAACGGTTTAACCTAGAATGAAATTTGGCGAGCCAAGTGGGCTTGGTGTACTGATCATTACCTGAAAGTATCATCAATATTGGGTGAAAAAGTGTTTACTGAGATTTCAGGAAACTCGTAGTTTTTTGGAAGCTTGGTAGGCCCTTTCCATGAAAGTGATTCTCGCCAGTCTCTGCTTAGGGCTACATCAACAGCAAACAAACCATAGAGATAGAACTTGAAACTGCTTTATTGTGTCAAGTTTCAATGAGCTAGCACAAACCGTGTTGGATTTAGAGTTCCAAATACATGTATCCCTAAAGGAGAAAACAGAGTGAAACCTCATAATGAAACCGATTACTGCCAACGAAAGGTTTAACCTAGAAGAAGGAAATTTGGCGAGCCAAGTGGGCTTGGTGACCTGATCATTACCTGAAAGTATCATCAAGATTGGGTGAAAAAGTGTTTGCTGAGATTTCAGGAAACTCATAGTTTTTTGGAAGATTGGCAGGCCCTTTCCATGAAAGTGATTTTCGCCAGTCTCTTCTTAGGGCTACATCAACAGCAAACAAACCATAGAGATAGAACGTGAAACTGCTTTATTGTGTCAAGTTTCAAAAAGCTAGCACAAACCCTGTTTGATTTAGAGTTCCAAATACATGTATTTCTATAGGAGAAAACAGAGTGAAACCTCAAAATGAAACCCGTTACTGCCAAGGAACGGTTTAACCTAGAAGAACGAAATTTGGCGGGTCAAGTGGGATTGGTGTACTTATCATTACCTGAAAGTATCATCAAGATTGGGTGAAAAAGTGTTTGCTGAGATTTCAGGCAACTCGTAGTTTTTTGAAGCTTGGCAGTCCCTTTCCATGAAAGTGATTCTCGCCAGTCTCTGCTTAGGGCTACATCAACAGCAAACAAACCATAGAGATAGAACTTGAAAGTGCTTTATTGTGTCAAGTTTCAAAGAGCTAGCACTAACCGTGTTGGATTTAGAGTTCCAAATACATGTATCCCTATAGGAGAAAACAGAGTGAAACCTCAAAATGTAACCGGTTACTGCCAACGAAGGGTTTAACCTAGAAGAACGAAACTTGGCGAGCAGAGTGGGCTTGGTATACTGATCATTACCTGAAAGTATCATCAAGATTGGGTGAAAAAGTGTTTGCTGAGATTTTAGGAAACTCGTAGTTTTTTGGAAGCTTGGCAGGCCCTTTCCATGAAAGTGATTCTCGCTAGTCTCTGCTTAGGGCTACATCAACAGCAAACAAACCATACAGATAGAACGTGAAATTGCTTTAATTTGTCAAGTTTCAAAGAGCTAGCAAAAACCGTGTTGGATTTAGAGTTCCAAATACATGTATCCCTGTAGGAAAAAACAGAGTGAAACCTCAAAATGTAACCGGTTACTGCCAACGAACGGTTTAAACTAGAAGAACGAAATTTGGCGAGCCAAGTGGGCTTGGTGTACTGATCATTACCTGAAAGTATCATCAAGATTGGGTGAAAAAATGTTTGCTGAGATTTCAGGCAACTCATAGTTTTTTGGAAGCTTGGCAGGCCCTTTCCATGAAAGTGATTCTCGCCAGTCTCTGCTTAGGGCTACATCAACAGCAAACAAACCATAGAGATAGAACTTGAAACTGCTTCATTGTGTCAAGTTTCAAAGAGCTAGCACAAACCGTGTTTGATTTAGAGTTCCAAATACATGTATCCCTATAGGAGAAAACAGAGTGAAACCTCAAAATGAAACCGGTTACTGGCAACGAAAGGTTTAACCTAGAAGAACGAAATTTGGCGAGCCAAGTGGGCTTGGTGTACTGATCATTACCTGAAAGTATCATCAAGATTGGGTGAAAAAGTGTTTGCTGAGATTTCAGGAAACTCGTAGTTTTTTGGAAGCTTGGCAGGCCCTTTCCATGAAAGTGATTCTCGCCAGTCTCTGCTTAGGGCTACATCAACAGCAAACAAACCATAGAGATAGAACTTGAAACTGCTTTATTGTGTCAAGTTTCAAAGAGCTAGCACAAACCGTGTTTGATTTAGAGTTCCAAATACATGTATCCCTATAGGAGAAAACAGAGTGAAACCTCAAAATGAAACCGGTTACTGCCAACGAAAGGTTTAACCTAGAAGAACGAAATTTGGCGAGCCAAGTGGGCTTGGTGTACTGATCATTACCTGAAAGTATCATCAAGATTGGGTGAAAAAGTGTTTGCTGAGATTTCAGGAAACTCGTAGTTTTTTGGAAGCTTGGCAGGCCCTTTCCATGAAAGTGATTCTCGCTAGTCTCTGCTTAGGGCTACATCAACAGCAAAGAAACCATAGAGATAGAACTTGAAACTGCTTTATTGTGTCAAGTTTCAAAGAGCTAGCACAAACCCTGTTTGATTTAGAGTTCCAAATACATGTATCCCTATAGGAGAAAACAGAGTGAAACCTCAAAATGAAACCGGTTACTGCCAACGAACGGTTTAACCTAGAAGAACGAAACTTGGCGAGCAGAGTGGGCTTGGTGTACTGATCATTACCTGCAAGTATCATCAAGATTGGGTGAAAAAGTGTTTGCTGAGATTTCAGGCAACTCGTAGTTTTTTGGAAGCTTGGCAGGCCCTTTCCATGAAAGTGATTCTCGCTAGTCTCTGCTTAGGGCTACATCAACAGCAAACAAACCATACAGATAGAACGTGAAATTGCTTTAATTTGTCAAGTTTCAAAGAGCTAGCACAAACCGTGTTTGATTTAGAGTTCCAAATACATGTATCCCTATAGGAGAAAACAGAGTGAAACCTCAAAATGAAACCGGTTACTGCCAACGAAAGGTTTAACCTAGAAGAACGAAATTTGGCGAGCCAAGTGGGCTTGGTGTACTGATCATTACCTGAAAGTATCATCAAGATTGGATGAAAAAGTGTTTGCTGAGATTTCAGGCAACTCGTAGTTTTTTGGAAGCTTGGCAGGCCCTTTCCATGAAAGTGATTCTCGCCAGTCTCTGCTTAGGGCTACATCAACAGCAAAGAAACCATAGAGATAGAACTTGAAACTGCTTTATTGTGTCAAGTTTCAAAGAGCTAGCACAAACCCTGTTTGATTTAGAGTTCCAAATACATGTATCCCTATAGGAGAAAACAGAGTGAAACCTCAATATGAAACTGGTTACTGCCAATGAACGGTTTAACCTAGAATGAAATTTGGCGAGCCAA
The DNA here is from genome assembly GCF_052094955.1 of Ictidomys tridecemlineatus. Lineage (NCBI taxonomy): Eukaryota > Metazoa > Chordata > Mammalia > Rodentia > Sciuridae > Ictidomys > Ictidomys tridecemlineatus. Next base: position 17,445 of record NW_027525184.1, read on the forward strand.
GTGGGCTTGGTGTACTGATCATTACCTGAAAGTATCATCAATATTGGGTGAAAAAGTGTTTACTGAGATTTCAGGAAACTCGTAGTTTTTTGGAAGCTTGGTAGGCCCTTTCCATGAAAGTGATTCTCGCCAGTCTCTGCTTAGGGCTACATCAACAGCAAACAAACCATAGAGATAGAACTTGAAACTGCTTTATTGTGTCAAGTTTCAATGAGCTAGCACAAACCGTGTTGGATTTAGAGTTCCAAATACATGTATCCCTAAAGGAGAAAACAGAGTGAAACCTCATAATGAAACCGATTACTGCCAACGAAAGGTTTAACCTAGAAGAAGGAAATTTGGCGAGCCAAGTGGGCTTGGTGACCTGATCATTACCTGAAAGTATCATCAAGATTGGGTGAAAAAGTGTTTGCTGAGATTTCAGGAAACTCATAGTTTTTTGGAAGATTGGCAGGCCCTTTCCATGAAAGTGATTTTCGCCAGTCTCTTCTTAGGGCTACATCAACAGCAAACAAACCATAGAGATAGAACGTGAAACTGCTTTATTGTGTCAAGTTTCAAAAAGCTAGCACAAACCCTGTTTGATTTAGAGTTCCAAATACATGTATTTCTATAGGAGAAAACAGAGTGAAACCTCAAAATGAAACCCGTTACTGCCAAGGAACGGTTTAACCTAGAAGAACGAAATTTGGCGGGTCAAGTGGGATTGGTGTACTTATCATTACCTGAAAGTATCATCAAGATTGGGTGAAAAAGTGTTTGCTGAGATTTCAGGCAACTCGTAGTTTTTTGAAGCTTGGCAGTCCCTTTCCATGAAAGTGATTCTCGCCAGTCTCTGCTTAGGGCTACATCAACAGCAAACAAACCATAGAGATAGAACTTGAAAGTGCTTTATTGTGTCAAGTTTCAAAGAGCTAGCACTAACCGTGTTGGATTTAGAGTTCCAAATACATGTATCCCTATAGGAGAAAACAGAGTGAAACCTCAAAATGTAACCGGTTACTGCCAACGAACGGTTTAACCTAGAAGAATGAAATTTGGCGAGCCAAGTGGGCTTGGTGTACTGATCATTACCTGAAAGTATCATCAAGATTGGGTGAAAAAGTGTTTGCTGAGATTTCAGGCAACTCGTAGTTTTTTGAAGCTTGGCAGGCCCTTTCCATGAAAGTGATTCTCGCCAGTCTCTGCTTAGGGCTACATCAACAGCAAACAAACCATAGAGATAGAACTTGAAACTGCTTTATTCTGTCAAGTTTCAAAGAGCTAGCACTAACCGTGTTGGATTTAGAGTTCCAAATACATGTATCCCTATAGGAGAAAACAGAGTGAAACCTCAAAATGAAACCGGTTACTGCCAACGAACGGTTTAACCTAGAAGAACGAAATTTGGCGAGCCAAGTGGGATTGGTTTACTGATCATTACCTGAAAGTTTCATCAAGATTGGGTGAAAAAGTGTGTGCTGAGATTTCAGGCAACTCATAGTTTTTTGGAAGCTTGGCAGGCCCTTTCCATGAAAGTGATTCTCGCCAGTCTCTGCTTAGGGCTACATCAACAGCAAACAAACCATAGAGATAGAACTTGAAACTGCTTTATTGTGTCAAGTTTCAAAGAGCTAGCACAAACCCTGTTTGACTTAGAGTTCCAAATACATGTATCCCTATAGGAGAAAACAGAGTGAAACCTCAAAATGAATCCGGTTACTGCCAACGAACAGTTTAACCTAGAAGAACAAAATTTGGCGAGCCAAGTGGGCTTGGTGTACTGATCATTACCTGAAAGTATCATCAAGATTGGGTGAAAAAGTGTTTGCTGAGATTTCAGGTAACTCGTAGTTTTTTGGAAGCTTGGCAGGCCCTTTCCATGAAAGTGATTTTCGCCAGTCTCTTCTTAGGGCTACATCAACAGCAAACAAAAAATAGAGATAGAACTTGAAACTGCTTTATTGTGTCAAGTTTCAAAAAGCTACCACAAACCCTGTTTCATTTAGAGTTCCAAATACATGTATCCCTATAGGAGAAAAAAGAGTGAAACCTCAAAATGAAACCGGTTACTGCCAACGAATGGTTTAACCTAGAAGAACGAAACTTGGCGAGCAGAGTGGGCTTGGTGTACTGATCATTACCTGAAAGTATCATCAAGATTGGGTGAAAAAGTGTTTGCTGAGATTTTAGGAAACTCGTAGTTTTTTGGAAGCTTGGCAGGCCCTTTCCATGAAAGTGATTCTCGCTAGTCTCTGCTTAGGGCTACATCAACAGCAAACAAACCATACAGATAGAACGTGAAATTGCTTTAATTTGTCAAGTTTCAAAGAGCTAGCAAAAACCGTGTTGGATTTAGAGTTCCAAATACATGTATCCCTGTAGGAAAAAACAGAGTGAAACCTCAAAATGTAACCGGTTACTGCCAACGAACGGTTTAACCTAGAAGAACGAAATTTGGCGAGCCAAGTGGGCTTGGTGTACTGATCATTACCTGAAAGTATCATCAAGATTGGGTGAAAAAATGTTTGCTGAGATTTCAGGCAACTCGTAGTTATTTGGAAGCTTGGCAGGCCCTTTCCATGAAAGTGATTCTCGCCAGTCTCTGCTTAGGGCTACATCAACAGCAAACAAACCATAGAGATAGAACTTGAAACTGCTTCATTGTGTCAAGTTTCAATGAGCTAGCACAAACCGTGTTTGATTTAGAGTTCCAAATACATGTATCCCTATAGGAGAAAACAGAGTGAAACCTCAAAATGAAACCGGTTACTGGCAACGAAAGGTTTAACCTAGAAGAACGAAATTTGGCGAGCCAAGTGGGCTTGGTGTACTGATCATTACCTGAAAGTATCATCAAGATTGGGTGAAAAAGTGTTTGCTGAGATTTCAGGCAACTCGTAGTTTTTTGGAAGCTTGGCAGGCCCTTTCCATGAAAGTGATTCTCGCCAGTCTCTGCTTAGGGCTACATCAACAGCAAACAAACCATAGAGATAGAACTTGAAACTGCTTTATTGTGTCAAGTTTCAAAGAGCTAGCACAAACCGTGTTTGATTTAGAGTTCCAAATACATGTATCCCTATAGGAGAAAACAGAGTGAAACCTCAATATGAAACTGGTTACTGCGAATGAACGGTTGAAACTAGAATGAAATTTGGCGAGCCAAGTGGGCTTGGTGTACTGATCATTACCTGAAAGTATCATCAAGATTGGGTGAAAAAGTGTTTGCTGAGATTTCAGGCAACTCGTATTTTTTTGGAAGCTTGGTAGGCCCTTTCAATGAAAGTGATTCTCGCTAGTCTCTGCGTAGGGCTACATCAACAGCAAACAAACCATAGAGATAGAACTTGAAACTGCTTCATTGTGTCAAGTTTCAAAGAGCTAGCACAAACCGTGTTTGATTTAGAGTTCCAAATACATGTATCCCTATAGGAGAAAACAGAGTGAAACCTCAAAATGAAACCGGTTACTGCCAACGAAAGGTTTAACCTAGAAGAACGAAATTTGGCGAGCCAAGTGGGCTTGGTGTACTGATCATTACCTGAAAGTATCATCAAGATTGGGTGAAAAAGTGTTTGCTGAGATTTCAGGAAACTCGTAGTTTTTTGGAAGCTTGGCAGGCCCTTTCCATGAAAGTGATTCTCGCCAGTCTCTGCTTAGGGCTACATCAACAGCAAAGAAACCATAGAGATAGAACTTGAAACTGCTTTATTGTGTCAAGTTTCAAAGAGCTAGCACAAACCCTGTTTGATTTAGAGTTCCAAATACATGTATCCCTATAGGAGAAAACAGAGTGAAACCTCAAAATGAAACCGGTTACTGCCAACGAACGGTTTAACCTAGAAGAACGAAACTTGGCGAGCAGAGTGGGCTTGGTGTACTGATCATTACCTGCAAGTATCATCAAGATTGGGTGAAAAAGTGTTTGCTGAGATTTCAGGCAACTCGTAGTTTTTTGGAAGCTTGGCAGGCCCTTTCCATGAAAGTGATTCTCGCTAGTCTCTGCTTAGGGCTACATCAACAGCAAACAAACCATACAGATAGAACGTGAAATTGCTTTCATTTGTCAAGTTTCAAAGAGCTAGCACAAACCGTGTTTGATTTAGAGTTCCAAATACATGTATCCCTATAGGAGAAAACAGAGTGAAACCTCAAAATGAAACCGGTTACTGCCAACGAAAGGTTTAACCTAGAAGAACGAAATTTGGCGAGCCAAGTGGGCTTGGTGTACTGATCATTACCTGAAAGTATCATCAAGATTGGATGAAAAAGTGTTTGCTGAGATTTCAGGCAACTCGTAGTTTTTTGGAAGCTTGGCAGGCCCTTTCCATGAAAGTGATTCTCGCCAGTCTCTGCTTAGGGCTACATCAACAGCAAAGAAACCATAGAGATAGAACTTGAAACTGCTTTATTGTGTCAAGTTTCAAAGAGCTAGCACAAACCCTGTTTGATTTAGAGTTCCAAATACATGTATCCCTATAGGAGAAAACAGAGTGAAACCTCAATATGAAACTGGTTACTGCCAATGAACGGTTTAACCTAGAATGAAATTTGGCGAGCCAAGTGGGCTTGGTGTACTGATCATTACCTGAAAGTATCATCAATATTGGGTGAAAAAGTGTTTACTGAGATTTCAGGAAACTCGTAGTTTTTTGGAAGCTTGGTAGGCCCTTTCCATGAAAGTGATTCTCGCCAGTCTCTGCTTAGGGCTACATCAACAGCAAACAAACCATAGAGATAGAACTTGAAAACTGCTTTATTGTGTCAAGTTTCAATGAGCTAGCACAAACCGTGTTGGATTTAGAGTTCCAAATACATGTATCCCTAAAGGAGAAAACAGAGTGAAACCTCATAATGAAACCGATTACTGCCAACGAAAGGTTTAACCTAGAAGAAGGAAATTTGGCGAGCCAAGTGGGCTTGGTGACCTGATCATTACCTGAAAGTATCATCAAGATTGGGTGAAAAAGTGTTTGCTGAGATTTCAGGAAACTCATAGTTTTTTGGAAGATTGGCAGGCCCTTTCCATGAAAGTGATTTTCGCCAGTCTCTTCTTAGGGGCTACATCAACAGCAAACAAACCATAGAGATAGAACGTGAAACTGCTTTATTGTGTCAAGTTTCAAAAAGCTAGCACAAACCCTGTTTGATTTAGAGTTCCAAATACATGTATTTCTATAGGAGAAAACAGAGTGAAACCTCAAAATGAAACCCGTTACTGCCAAGGAACGGTTTAACCTAGAAGAACGAAATTTGGCGGGTCAAGTGGGATTGGTGTACTTATCATTACCTGAAAGTATCATCAAGATTGGGTGAAAAAGTGTTTGCTGAGATTTCAGGCAACTCGTAGTTTTTTGAAGCTTGGCAGTCCCTTTCCATGAAAGTGATTCTCGCCAGTCTCTGCTTAGGGCTACATCA
>NW_027525185.1:0-22834 GCF_052094955.1 Ictidomys tridecemlineatus
CTATGGTTTGTTTCCTGTTGATGTAACCCTAAACAGAGACTGGCGAAAATCACTTTGAGGGAAAGGGGTTTCCAAGCTTCCAAAAAACTACGAGTTGCCTGAAATCTCAGCAAACATTTTTTTACAGAAATCTTGATGATTCTTTCAGGTAATAATCAGTACACCCAAACTACTTGGCTCACCAAATTTAGTTATTCTAGGTTAAACCGTTCGTTTGCAGTAACCGTTTTCATTTTTAGGTTTCACTCTTTTTTCTCAATAAGGATACATGTATTTTTAACTGTAAATAAAACAAGGTTTTTGCTAGCTTTTTGAAACTTAACACAATAAAGCAGTTTCAAGTTGTATCTCTACGGTTTGTTTCCTGTTGATGTAGCCCTAAGCAGAGACTGGCGAAAATCACTTAGATGGAAAGGGGTTGCCAAGCTTCCAAAAACTACGAGTTGCTTAAAATCTCAGCAAACATTTTTTCACCCAATCTTGATGTTTCTTTCAGGTAATGATCAGTGTACCAAATCCACTTGGCTCACCAAATTTTGTTCTTCTAGGTTTAACCGTTTTTTTGCAGTAACCGTTTTCATTTTGAGGTTTCACTCTGTTTTCTCCTATATGGATACATGTATTTGGAACTCTAAATCAAACACGGTTTGTGCTAGCTCTTTGAAACTTGACACAATAAAGCAGTTTCAAGTTCTATCTCTATGCTTTGTTTGCTGTTGATGTAGCCCTAAGCAGAGACTGGCGAAAATCACTTTCATGGAAAGGTGTTGCCAAGCTTTCAAAAAACTACGAGTTGCCTGAAATCTCAGGAAACATTTTTTCACCCAATCTTGAGGATTCTTTCAGGTAACGATCAGTACACCAAAACCATTTGGCTCACCAAATTTCGTTTTTCTAGGTTCAACCGTTAGTTTGCAGAAATGTTTTAATTTTTAGGTTTCAGTCTGTTTTCTCCTATAGGGATACATGTATTTGGAACTCTAAATCAAACACGGTTTGTGCTACCTCTTTGAAACTTGATACAATAAAGCAGTTTCAAGTTTTATCTCTATAGTTTGTTTGCTGTTGATGTAGCCCTAAGCAGAGACTGGCGAAAATCACTTTCATGGAAAGGGGTTGCCAACCTTCCAAAAAACTACGAGTTGCCTGAAATCTCATCAAACATTTTTTCACCCAATCTTGATGATTCTTTCAGGTAATGATCAGTACACCAAAACAACTTGGCTCACCAAATTTCGTTCTTCTAGGTTCAACCGTTTGTTTGCTGTAACCGTTTTCATTTTTAGGTTTCACTCTGTTTTCTCCTATAGGGATACATGTATTTGGAACTCTAAATCAAACACGGTTTGTGCTAGCTTTTTGAAACTTGACACAATAAAGCAGTTTCAAGTTCTATCTCTATGCTTTGTTTGCTGTTGATGTAGCACTAAGCAGAGACTGGCGAAAATCACTTTCATGGAAAGGGGTTGCCAAGCTTCCAAAAAACTACGAGTTGCCTGAAATCTCAGCAAACATTTTTTCACCCAATCTTGATGATTCTTTCAGGTAATGATCAGTACACCAAAACCACTTGGCTCACCAAATTTCGTTCTTCTAGGTTAAACCTTTCCTTTGCAGTAACCGTTTTCATTTTTAGGTTTCACTCTGTTATCTCCTATAGGGATACATGTATTTGGAATTCTAAATCAAAGTCGGTTTGTGCTAGCTCTTTGAAACTTGACACAATAAAGCAGTTTCAAGTTCTATCTCTATGCTTTGATTGCTGTTGATGTAGACCTAAGCAGAGAATGGCGAAATTCACTTTCATGGAAAGGGGTTGCCAAGCTTCCAAAAAATTACGAGTTGCCTGAAATCTCAGCAACATTTTTTCACCCAATCTTGACGATTCTTTCAGGTAATGATCAGTACACCAAAATCATTTGGCTCACCAAAATTTTGTTCTTCTACCTTAAGCTGTTCGTTTGCAGTAACCATTTTCATTTTTAGGTTTCACTCTGTTTTCTCCTATAGGGATACATGTATTTGGAACTCTAAATCAAACACGGTTTGTGGTAGCTCTTTGAAACTTGACACAATAAAGCAGTTTCAAGTTCTATCTCTATGCATTGTTTGCTGTTTATGTAGCCCTAAGCAGAGACTGGCGAAAATCACTTTTATGGAAAAGGGTTGCCAAGCTTTTAAATAACTACGAGTTGCGTGAAATCTCAGCAAACATTTTTTCACCCAATCTTGATGATTCTTTCAGGTAATGATCAGTACACAAACCACTTGGCTCACCAAATTTCGTGCTTCTAGGTTCAACCGTTCGTTTGCAGTAACCGTTTTCATTTTTAGGTTTCACTCTGTTTTCTCCTATAGGGATACATGTATTTGGAACTCTAAATCAAACACGGTTTGTGCTAGCTCTTTGAAACTTGACACAATAAAGCAGTTTCAAGTTCTATTTCTATACTTTGTTTGCTGTTGATGTAGCCCTAAACAGAGACTGGCGAAAATCACTTTCATGGAAAGGGGTTGCCAAGCTTCGAGAAAAATACGAGTTGCCTGAAATCTCAGCAAACATTTTTTCACCCAATCTTGATGATTCTTTCAGGTAATGATCAGTACACCAAAACCACTTGGTTCACCAAATTTCGCTCATCTACCTTAAGCCGTTCCTTTGCAGTCAGTTTTCACATTTAGGTTTCACTCTGTTTTCTCCTATATTGATACATGTATTTGGAACTCTAAATCAAACACGGTTTGTGCTAGCTCTTTGAAACTTGGCACAATAAAGCAGTTTCAAGTTCTATTTCTATACTTTGTTTGCTGTTGATGTATCCCTAAGCAGAGACTGGCGAAAATCACTTTCATGGAAAGGGGTTGCCAAACTTCCAAAAAACTACGAGTTGCCTGAAATCTCAGCAAACATTTTTTCACCCAATCTTGATGATTCTTTCAGGTAATGATCAGTACACCAAAACCACTTGGCTCACCAAATTTCGTTCTTCTAAGTTAAACCGTTCATTTGCAGTAACCGTTTACATTTTTAGGTTTCACTCAGTTTTCTCCTATAGGGATACATGTATTTGGAACTCTAAATCAAAGACGGTTTGTGCTAGCTCTATGAAACTAGACACGGTTTGTGATAGCTCTTTGAAACTTGACAAAATAAAGCAGTTTCAAGTTCTATCTCTATGGTTTGTTTGCTGCTGATGTAACCCTAAGCAGAGACTGGCGAAAATCACTTTGATGAAAAGGGGTTGCCAAGCTTCCAAAAAACTACGAGTTGCCTGAAATCTCAGCAAACATTTTTTCACCCAATCTTGATGATTCTTTCAGGTAATCATCAGTACATCAAAACCACTTGGCTCACCAAATTTCGTTCTTCTAGGTTAAACCGTTCGTTTGCAGTAACCGTTTTCATTTTTAGGTTTCACTGTTTTTTCCTATAGGGATACATGTATTTGGAACTCTAAATCAAACACGGTTTGTGCTAGCTCTTTGAAACTTGACACAATAAAGCAGTTTCAAGTTCTATCTCTACGATTTTTTTTCCTGTTGATGTAGCCCTAAGCAGAGACTGGCGAAAATCACTTTGATGGAAAGGGGTTGCCAAGCTTCCAAAAAACTACGAGTTGCCTGAAATCTCAGCAAACATTTTTTCACCCAATCTTGATGATTCTTTCAGGTAATGATCAGTACACCAAAACCACTTGGGTCACCAAATTTCGTTTTTCTAGGTTAAACTGTTCGTTTCCAGTAACCGTTTTCATTTTTAGGTTTCACTCTGTTTTCTCCTATAGGGATACATGTATTTGGAACTCTAAATCAAACACGGTTTGTGTTAGCTCTTTGAAACTTGACACAATTAAGAATTTTCAAGTTCTATCTCTAAGGTTCGTTTGCTGTTGATGTAGCCCTAAGCAGAGACTGGCGAAAATCACTTTGATGGAAAGGGGTTGCCAAGCTTCCAAAAAACTACGAGTTGCCTGAAATCTCAGCAAACATTTTTTCACCCAATCTTGATGATTCTTTCAGGTAATGATCAGTACATCAAAACCACTTGGCTCACCAAATTTCGTTCTTCTAGGTTAAACCGTTCGTTTCCAGTAACCGTTTTAATTTTTAGGTTTCAGTCTGTTTTCCCCTATACGGATACATGTATTTGGAACTCTAAATCAAACAAGGTTTGTGCTAGCTCTTTGAAACTTGACACAATAAAGCAGTTTCAACTTCTATCTCTATGGTTTGTTTGCTGTTGATGTAGCCCTAAGCAGAGACTGGCGAAAATCACTTTGATGGAAAGGGGTTGCCAAGCTCTTAAAAAACTACGAGTTGCCTGAAATCTCAGCAAACATTTTTTCAACCAATCTTGATGATTCTTTCAGGTAATGATTAGTACACCCAAACCACTTGGCTCACCCAATTTCGTTCTTCTAAGTTAAACCGTTCATTTGCAGTAACCGTTTACATTTTTAGGTTTCACTCAGTTTTCTCCTATACGGATACATGTATTTGGAACTCTAAATCAAACACGGTTTGTGCTAGCTCGTTGAAACTTGACACAATTTAGCAGTTTCAAGTTCTATCTCTAATGTTTGTTTGCTGTTGATGTAGCCCTAAGCAGAGACTGGCGAAAATCACTTGGATGGAAAGGGGTTGCCAAGCTTCCAAAAAACTATGAGTTGCCTGCAATCTCAGCAAACATTTTTTCACCCAATCTTGATGATTCTTTCAGGTAATGATTAGTACACCCAAACCACTTGGCTCACCTAATTTGTTCTTCTGGGTTAAACCGTTCGTTTGCAGTAACCGTTTTCATTTTGAGGTTTCACTCTGTTTTCTCATATAAGGATACATGTATTTTGTACTCTAAATCAAACAGGTTTGTGCTAGCTCTTTGAAACTTGACACAATAAAGCAGTTTCAAGTTCTATCTCTACGGTTTGTTTGCTGTTGATGTAGCCCTAAGCAGAGACTGGCGAAAATCTCTTTGATGGAAAGGGGTTGCCAAGCTTCCAAAAACTATGAGTTGCCTGAAATCTCAGCAAACTTTTTTTAACCCAATCTTGATGATTCTATCAGGTAATGATCAGTACATCAAAACCACTTGGCTCACCAAATTTCGTTCTTCTAGGTTAAACCGTTCGTTTTCAGTAACCATTTTCATTTTTAGGTTTCAGTCTGTTTTCCCCTATACGGATACAATATTTGGAACTCTAAATCAAACAAGGTTTGTGCTAGCTCTTTGAAACTTGACACAATAAAGCAGTTTCAAGTTCTATCCCTACGATTTTTTTCCTGTTGATGTAGCCCTAAGCAGAGACTGGCGAAAATCACTTGGAGTGAAAGGGGTTTCCAAGCTTCCAAAATACTACGAGTTGCTAAAATCTCAGCAAACATTTTTTCACCCAATCTTGATGATTCTTTCAGGTAATGATCAGTACACCAAAACCACTTGTCTCACCAAATTTCGTTTTTCTAGGTTAAACCGTACGTTTGCAGTAACCGTTTTCATTTTGAGGTTTCACTCTGTTTTCTCTTATAGCCATACATGTATTTGGAACTCTAAATCAAACACGGTTTGTGCTTGCTCTTTGAAACTTGACAGAATTAAGCAGTTTCAAGTTGTATCTCTAAGGTTTGTTTGCTGTTGATGTAGCCCTAAGCAGAGACTTGTGAAAATCACTTTGATGAAAAGGGGTTGCCAAGCTTCCAAAAAACTACGAGTTGCCTGAAATCTCAGCAAACATTTTTTCACCCAATCTTGATGATTCCTTCAGGTAATGATCAGTACACCAAAACCACTTGTCTCACCAAATTTCGTTCTTCTAGGTTAAACCGTTCGTTTCCAGTAACCGTTTTCATTTTTAGTTTTCAATCTGTTTTCTCCTATACAAATACATGTATTTGGAAGTCTAAATCAAACACGGTTTGTGCTACCTCTTTGAAACTTGACACAAAGAAGCAGTTTCAAGTTCTATCTCTAAGGTTTTTTTGCTGTTGATGTAGCCCTAAGAAGAGACTGGCGAAAATCACTTTGATCGAAAGGGGTTGCCAAGCTATCAAAAGTACGAGTTGCCTGAAATCACAGCAAACATTTTTTCACCCAATCTTGATGATTCTTTCAGGTAATGATCAGTACACCAAAACCACTTGGCTCACCAAATTTCGTTCTTCTAGGTTAAACGATTCGTTTGCAGTAACCGTTTTCATTTTTAGGTTTCACTCTGTTTTCTCCTGTAGGGATAATTCTATTTGGAACTCTAAATCAAACATGGTTTGGCCTAGCTCTTTGAAACTTGACACAATAAAGCAGTTTCAAGTTCTATCTCTACGGTTTGTTTCATGTTGATGTAGCCCTAAGAAGAGACTGGCGAAAATCACTTTGATCGAAAGAGGTTGACAAGCTTCCAAAAACTACGAGTTGCCTGAAATCTCAGCAAACATTTTTTCACCCAATCTTGATGATTCTTTCAGGTAATGATCAGTACACCAAAACTACTTGGCTCACCAAATTTCGTTCTTCTAGGTTCAACTGTTCGTTTGCAGTAACCGTTTTCATTTTTAGGTTTCACTCTTTTTTCTCCTATAGGGATACATGTATTTGGAACTCTAAATCAAACACGGTTTGTGCTAGCTCTTTGAAACATGACGCAATAAAGCAGTTTCAAGTTCTATCTCTATGGTTTGTTTGCTGTTGATGTAGCCCTAAGCAGAGACTGGCGAAAATCACTTTGATGGAAAGGGGTTGCCAATCTTTCAAAAAACTATGAGTTTCCTGAAATCTCAGCAAACAATTTTTCACCCAATCTTGATGATTCTTTCAGGTAATGATCAGTACACAAAAACCACTTGGCTCACCAAATTTCGTTCTTCTAGATTGAACCGTTCGTTTGCAGTAACCATTTTCATTTTTAGGTTTCACTCAGTTTTCTCCTATAGGGATACATGTATTTGAAACTCTAAATCAAACACGGTTTTTGCTAGCTCTTTGAAACTTGACACAATAAAGCAGTTTCAAGTTCTATATCTATGGTTTGTTTGCTGTTGATGTAGCCCTAAGCAGAGACTGGCGAAAATCACTTTCATGGAAAGGGGTTTCCAAGCTTCCAAAGAAACTACGAGTTGCCTGAAATCACAGCAAACATTTTTTCACCCAATCTTGATGATTCTTTCAGGTAATGATCAGTACACCAAATCCACTTGGCTCACCAAATTTCGTTCTTCTAGGTAAACCATTCGTTTGCAGTCACCGTTTACTTTTTTAGGTTTCACTCAGTTTTCTCCTATAGAGATACATGTATTTGGAACTCAAAATCAAACACGGTTTGTGCTAGCTATTTGAAACTTGACAAAATAAAACAGTTTCAAGTTCTATCTCTATGGTTTGTTTGCTGTTGATGTAACCCTAAACAGAGACTGGCGAAAATCACTTTCATGGAAAGGGGTTTCCAAGCTTCCAAAAAACTACGAGTTGCCTGAAATCTCAGCAAACATTTTTCCACCCAATCTTGATGATTCTTTCAGGTAATAATCAGTACACCCAAACCACTTGGCTCACCAAATTTAGTTCTTCTAGGTTAAACCGTTCGTTTGCAGTAACCGTTTTCATTTTTAGGTTTCACTCTTTTTTCTCAATAAGGATACATGTATTTTTAACTGTAAAGAAAACAAGGTTTCTGCTAGCTCTTTGAAACTTAACACAATAAAGCAGTTTCAAGTTCTATCTCTACGGTTTGTTTCCTGTTGATGTAGCCCTAAGCAGAGACTGGCGAAAATCACTTTGATGGAAAGGGGTTGCCAAGCTTCCAAAAACTACGAGTTGCTTGAAATCTCAGCAAACATTTTTTCACCCAATCTTGATGTTTCTTTCAGGTAATGATCAGTGTACCAAATCCACTTGGCTCACCAAATTTTGTTCTTCTAGGTTTAACCGTTTGTGTACAGTAACCGTTTTCATTTTGAGGTTTCACTCTGTTTTCTCCTATATGGATACATGTATTTGGAACTCTAAATCAAACACGGTTTGTGCCAGCTCTTTGCAACTTGACACAATAAAGCAGTTTCAAGTTCTATCTCTATGGTTTGTTTGCTGTTGATGTAGCCCTAAGCAGAGACTGGCGAAAATCACATTGATGGAAAGGGGTTGCCAAGCTTCCAAAAAACTACGAGTTGCCTGCAATCTCAGCAAACATTTTTTCACCCAATCTTGATGATTCTTTCAGGTAATTATCAGTACAACAAAACCACTTGGCTCACCAAATTTGGTTCTTCTAGGTTAAACCGTTCGTTTGCAGTAACCGTTTTCATTTTGAGGTTTCACTCTGTTTTCTCCTAGAGGGATACATGTATTTGGAACTCTAAATCAAACACGGTTTGTGTTAGCTCTTTGAAACTTGACACAATTAAGCAGTTTCAAGTTCTATCTCTAAGGTTTGTTTGCTGTTGATGTAGCCCTAAGCAGAGACTTGTGAAAATCACTTTGATGAAAAGGGGTTGCGAAGCTTCCAAATAACTACGAGTTGCCTGAAATCTCAGCAAACATTTTTTCACCCAATCTTGATGATTGCTTCAGGTAATGATCAGTACACCAAAACCACTTGTCTCACCAAATTTCGTTCTTCTAGGTTAAACCGTTCGTTTCCAGTAACCGTTTTCATTTTTAGTTTTCACTGTGTTTTCTCCTATACAAATACATGTATTTGGAACTCTAAATCAAACACGGTTTGTGCTAGCTCTTTGAAACTTGACACAAAGAAGCAGTTTCAAGTTCTATCTCTAAGGTTCGTTTGCTGTTGATGTAGCCCTAAGCAGAGACTGGCGAAAATCACTTTGATGGAAAGGGGTTGCCAAGCTTCCAAAAAACTACGAGTTGCCTGCAATCTCAGCAAACATTTTTTCACCCAATCTTGATGATTCTTTCAGGTAATTATCAGTACAACAAAACCACTTGGCTCACCAAATTTGGTTCTTCTAGGTTAAACCGTTCGTTTGCAGTAACCGTTTTCATTTTGAGGTTTCACTCTGTTTTCTCCTATAGGGATACATGTATTTGGAACTCTAAATCAAACACGGTTTGTGCTAGCTCTTTGAAACTTGACACAATAAAGCAGTTTCAAGTTCTAACTCTACGGTTTTATTGCTGTTGATGTAGCCCTAAGCAGTGACTGGCGAAAATCACTTTGATGGAAAGGGGTTGCCAAGCTTTCAAAAAAACTACGAGTTGCCTGAAATCTCAGCAAACATTTTTTCACCCAATCTTGATGATTCTTTGAGGTAATGATCAGTACACCAAAACCACTTGGCTCACCAAATTTCGTTCTTCTAAGTTAAACCTTTCATTTGCAGTAACCGTTTACATTTTTAGGTTTCACTCAGTTTTCTCCTATAGGGATACATGTATTTGGAACTCTAAATCAAACACGGTTTGTGCTAGCTCTTTGAAACTTGACAAAATAAAGCAGTTTCAAGTTCTATCTCTATGGTTTGTTTGCTGTTGATGTAACCCTAAGCAGAGACTGGCGAAAATCACTTTGATGAAAAGGGGTTGCCAAGCTTCCAAAAAACTCCGAGTTGCCTGAAATCTCAGCAAACATTTTTTCACCCAATCTTGATGATTCCTTCAGGTAATGATCAGTACACCAAAACCACTTGTCTCACCAAATTTCGTTCATCTAGGTTAAACCGTTCATTTCCAGTAACCGTTTTCATTTTTAGGTTTCACTCTGTTTTCTCCTATACAAATACATGTATTTGGAACTCTAAATCAAACACGGTTTGTGCTAGCTCTTTGAAACTTGACACAATTAAGCAGTTTCAAGTTCTATATCTAAGGTTTGTTTGCTGTTGATGTAGCCCTAAGCAGAGACTGGCGAAAATCACTTGGATGGAAAGGGGTTGCCAAGCTTCCAAAAAACTACGAGTTGCCTGAAATCTCAGCAAACATTTTTTTAACCAATCTTGATGATTCTTTCAGGTAATCATCAGTACATCAAAACCACTTGGCTCACCAAATTTCGTTCTTCTAGGTTAAACCGTTCGTTTGCAGTAACCGTTTTTATTTTTAGGTTCACTGTTTTTTCCTATAGGGATACATGTATTTGGAACTCTAAATCAAACACGGTTTGTGCTAGCTCTTTGAAACTTGACACAATAAAGCAGTTTCAAGTTCTATCTCTACGATTTTTTTCCCGTTGATGTAGCCCTAAGCAGAGACTGGCGAAAATCACTTTGAGGTAAAGGGGTTTCCAAGCTTCCAAAAAACTACGAGTTGCCTGAAATCTCAGCAAACATTTTTTGACCCAATCTTGATGATTCTTTCAGGTAATGATCAGTACACCAAAACCACTTGGCTCACCAAATTTCGTTTTTCTAGGTTAAACCGTTCGTTTCCAGTAACCGTTTTCATTTTTAGGTTTCACTCTGTTTTCTCGTATAGGGATACATGTATTTGGAACTCTAAATCAAACACGGTTTGTGTTAGCTCTTTGAAACTTGACACAATTAAGCAGTTTCAAGTTCTATCTCTAAGGTTTGTTTGCTGTTGATGTAGCCCTAAGCAGAGACTTGTGAAAATCACTTTGATGAAAAGGGGTTGCGAAGCTTCCAAATAACTACGAGTTGCCTGAAATCTCAGCAAACATTTTTTCACCCAATCTTGATGATTGCTTCAGGTAATGATCAGTACACCAAAACCACTTGTCTCACCAAATTTCGTTCTTCTAGGTTAAACCGTTCGTTTCCAGTAACCGTTTTCATTTTTAGTTTTCACTGTGTTTTCTCCTATACAAATACATGTATTTGGAACTCTAAATCAAACACGGTTTGTGCTAGCTCTTTGAAACTTGACGCAATAAAGCAGTTTCAAGTTCTATCTCTACGGTTCGTTTGCTGTTGATGTAGCCCTAAGCAGAGACTGGCGAAAATCACTTTGATGGAAAGGGGTGCCAAGCTTCCAAAAAAACTACGAGTTTCCTTAAATCTCAGCAAACATTTTTTCACCCAATCTTGACGATTCTTTCAGGTAATGATCAGTACACCAAAACCACTTGGCTCACCAAATTTTGTTCTTATACGTTAAACCGTTCTTTTGCAGTAACCGTTTTCATTTTGAGGTTTCACTATGTTTTCTCCTTTAGGGATACATGTATTTGGAACTCTAAATCAAACACGGTTTGTGCCAGCTCTTTGCAACATGACACAATAAAGCAGTTTCAAGTTCTATCTCTACGATTTTTTTCCTGTTGATGTACCCTAAGCAGAGACTGGCGAAAATCACTTTTGATGGAAAGGGGTTTCCAAGCTTCCAAAAAAACTATGAGTTGCCTGAAATCTCAGCAAACATTTTTCCACCCAATCTTGATGTTTCTTTCAGGTAATGATCAGTACACCAAATCCACTTGGCTCAACAAATTTTGTTCTTCTAGGTTTAACCGTTTGTTTGCAGTAACCGTTTTCATTTTGAGGTTTCACTCTGTTTTCTCCTATATGGATACATGTATTTGGAACTCTAAATCAAACACGGTTTGTGCCAGCTCTTTGCAACTTGACACAATAAAGCAGTTTAAAGTTCTATCTCTGCGGTTTTTTGCTGTTGATGTAGCACTAAGCAGAGACTGGCGAAAATCACTTTGATGGAAAGGGGTTGCCAAGCTTCCAAAAAACTACGAGATGCCTGCAATCTCAGCAAACATTTTTTCACCCAATCTTGATGATTGTTTCAGGTAATGATCAGTACAACAAAACCACTTGGCTCACCAAATTTAGTTCTTCTAGGTTAAACCGTTCGTTTGCAGTAACCATTTTCATTTTTAGGTTTCACTCTGTTTTCTCCTATAGGGTTACATGTATTTGGAACTCTAAAATAAACACGGTTTGTGCTAGCTCTTTGAAACTTGACACAATAAAGCAGTTTCAAGTTCTATCTATACGGTTTTATTGCTGTTGATGTAGCCCTAAGCAGAGACTGGCGAAAATCACTTTGATGGAAAGGGGTTGCCAAGCTTCCAAAAAAACTACGAGTTGCCTGAAATATCAGCAAACATTTTTTCACCCAATCTTGATGATTCTTTCAGGTAATGATCAGTACACCAAAACCACTTGGCTCACCAAATTTCGTTCTTCTAAGTTAAACCGTTCATTTGCAGTAACCGTTTACATTTTTAGGTTTCACTCAGTTTTCTCCTATACGGATACATGTATTTGGAACTCTAAATCAAACACGGTTTGTGCTAGCTCTTTGAAACTTGACACAATTAAGCAGTTTCAAGTTCTATCTCTAATGTTTGTTTGCTGTTGATGTAGCCCTAAGCAGAGACTGGCGAAAATCACTTGGATGGAAAGGGGTTGACAAGCTTCCAAAAAACTATGAGTTGCCTGAAATCTCAGCAAACATTTTTTCACTCAATCTTGATGATTCTTTCAGGTAATGATTAGTACACACAAACCACTTGGCTCACCTAATTTGTTCTTCTGGGTTAAACCGTTCGTTTTCAGTAACCGTTTTCATTTTTAGGTTTCACTCTGTTTTCTCATATAAGGATACAGGTATTTTGAACTCTAAATCAAACAGGTTTGTGCTAGCTCTTTGAAACTTGACACAATAAAGCAGTTTCAAGTTCTATCTCTACCATTCATTTGCTGTTGATGTAGCCCTAAGCAGAGACTGGCGAAAATCACTTTGATGGAAAGGGGTTGCCAAGCTTCCAAAAAAACTACGTGTTTCCTGAAATCTCAGCAAACATTTTTTCACCCAATCTTGACTATTCTTTCAGGTAATGATGAGTACACCAAAACCACTTGGCTCACCAAATTTTGTTCTTATAGGTTAAACCGTTCGTTTGCAGTAACCGTTTTCATTTTGAGGTTTCACTCTGTTTTCTCCTTTAGGGATACATGTATTTGGAACTCTGAATCAAACACGGTTTGTGCCAGCTCTTTGCACCTTGACACAATAAAGCAGTTTCAAGTTCTATCTCTACGATTTTTTTCCAGTTGATGTAGCCCTAAGCAGAGACTGGCGAAAATCACTTTCATGGAAAGGGGTTGCCAAGCTTCCAAAAAAACTACGAGTTGCCTGAAATCTCAGCAAATATTTTTTCACCCAATCTTGATGATTCTTTCAGGTAATGAAAGAATGATCTGTATACCAAAACCACTTGGCTCACCAAATTTCGTTCTTCTAGGTTTAACCGTTCATTTGCAGTAACCGTTTTCATTCTGAGGTTTCACTCTGTTTTCTCCTATACGCATACATGTTTTTGGAACTCTAAATCAAACACGGTTTGTGCTACCTCTTTGAAACTTGACACAATAAAGCAGTTTCAAGTTCCATCTCTATGGTTTGTTTACTGTTGATGTAGCCGTAAGCAGAGATTGGTGAAAATCACTTTTATGGAAAGGGGTTGCCAAGCTTCCAAAAAAACCACGAGTTGCCTGAAATCTCAGCAAACATTTTTTCACCCAATCTTGATGATTCTTTCAGGTAATGATCAGTACACCAAAGCCACTTGGCTCACCAAATTTCGTTCTTCTAGGTTAAACCGTTCGTTTGCAGTAACCGTTTTCATTTTTAGGTTTCACTGTTTTCTCCTATAGGGATACATGTATTTGGAACTCTAAATAAAACACGGTTTGTGCTAGCTCTTTGCAACATGATGCAATAAAGCAGTTTCAAGTTCTATCTCTATTGTTTGTTTGCTGTGATGTAGCCCTAAACAGAGACTGGCGAAAATCACTTTGATGGAAAGGGGTTGCCAAGCTTCCAAAAAACTACGAGTTGCCTGAAATCTCAGCAAACATTTTTTCACCCAAACTTGATGATTCTTTCAGGTAATGATAAGTACACCAAAACCACTTGGCTCACCAAATTTGGTTCTTCTAGGTTAAACCGTTCGTTTGCAGTAACCGTTTTCATTTTGAGGTTTCACTCTGTTTTCTCCTATAGGGATACATGTATTTGGAACTTTAAATCAAACACGGTTTGTGCTAGCTCTTTGAAACTTGACACAATAAAGCAGTTTCAAGTTCTATCTCTACTGTTTTTTTGCTGTTGATGTAGCCCTAAGCAGAGCCTGGCGAAAATCACTTTCTTGGAAAGGGGTTTCCAAGCTTCCAAAAAAACTACGAGTTGCCTGAAATCTCAGCAAATATTTTTTCACCCAATCTTGATGATTCTTTGAGGTAATGATCAGTACACCAAAACCACTTGGCTCACCAAATTTCGTTCTTCTAGGTTAAACCGTTCATTTGCAGTAACCGTTTACATTTTTAGGTTTCACTCAGTTTTCTCCTATAGGGATACATGTATTTGGAACTGTAAATCAAACACGGTTTGTGCTGGCTCTTTGAAACTTGACAAAATAAAGCAGTTTCAAGTTATATCTCTATGGTTTGTTTGCTGTTGATGTAGCCCTAAGCGGAGACTGGCGAAAATCACTTTCTTGGAAAGGGTTTTCCAAGCTTCCAAAAACACTACGAGTTGCCTGAAATCTCAGCAAACATTTTTTCACCCAATCTTGATGATTCTTTCAGGTAATGATCAGTACACCAAAAGCACTTGGCTCACCAAATTTCGTTCTTCTAGGTTAAACCGTTCATTTGCAGTAACCGTTTACATTTTTAGGTTTCACTCAGTTTTCTCCTATAGGGATACATGTATTTGGAACTCTAAATCACACACGGTTTGTGCTAGCTCTTTGAAACTTGACAAAATAAAGCAGTTTCAACTTCTATCTCTATGGTTTGTTTGCTGTTGGTGTAGCCCTAAGCAGAGACTGGCGAAAATCACTTTGATGAAAAGGGGTTGCCAAGCTTCCAAAAAACTACGAGTTGCCTTAAGTCTCAGCAAACATTTTTTCACCCAATCTTGATGATTCCTTCAGGTAATGATCAGTACACCAAAACCTCTTGTCTCACCAAATTTCATTTTTCTGGGTTAAACCGTTCGTTTGCAGTAACCGTTTTCATTTTTAGGTTTCACTCTGTTTTCTCCTATACAAATACATGTATTTGGAACTCTAAATCAAACACGGTTTGTGCTATCTCTTTGAAACTTGACACAATTAAGCAGTGTCAAGTTCTATCTCTAAGGTTTGTTTGCTGTTGATGTAGCCCTAAGCAGAGACTGGCGAAAATCACTTTGATGAAAAGGGGTTGCCAAGCTTCCAAAAAACTACGAGTTTCCTGAAATCTCAGCAAACATTTTTTCACCCAATCTTGACGATTCTTTCAGGTAATGATCAGTACACAAAAACCACTTCGCTCACCAAATTTTGTTCTTATAGGTTAAACCGTTCGTTTGCAGTAACCGTTTTCATTTTCAGGTTTCACTCTGTTTTCTCCTTTAGGGATACATGTATTTGGAACTCTAAATCAAACACGGTTTGTGTCAGCTCTTTGCAACTTGACACAATAAAGCAGTTTCAATTTCTATCTCTATGGTTTGTTTGCTGTTGATGTAGCCCTAAGCAGAGACTGGCGAAAATCACTTTGATGGAAAGGGGTTGCCAAGCTTCCAAAAAACTACGAGTTGCCTGCAATCTCAGCAAACATTTTTTCACCCAATCTTGATGATTTTTTAAGGTAATGATCAGTAAAACAAAACCACTTGGCTCACCAAATTTCGTTCTTCTAGGTTAAACCGTTCGGTTGCAGTAACCGTTTTCATTTTTAGGTTTCACTCTGTTTTCTCCTATACGGATACATGTATTTGAAACTCTAAATCAAACACGGTTTGTGCTAGCTCTTTGAAACTTGACACAATAAAGCAGTTTCAAGTTCTATCTCTATGGTTTGTTTGCTGTTGATGTAGCCCTAAGCAGATACTGCGAAAATCACTTTGATGGAAAGGGGTTGCCAAGCTCTTAATAAACTACGAGTTGCCTGACATCTCAGGAAACATTTTTTCACCCATTCTTGATGATTCTTTCAGGTAATGATCAGTACACCCAAACCACTTGGCTCACCAAATTTGTTCTTCTAGGTTAAACCGTTCGTTTCCAGTAACCGTTTTCATTTTTAGGTTTCAGTCTGTTTTCTCCTTTAGGGATACATGTATTTGGAACTCTAAATCAAAGACGGTTTGTGCTAGCTCTTTGAAACTTGACACAATAAAGCAGTTTCAAGGTCTATCTCTATGCTTTGTTTGCTATTGTTGTAGCCCTAAGCGGAGACTGGCGAAAATCACTTTGATGAAAAGGGGTTGCCAAGCTTCCAAAAAACTACGAGATGCCTGAAATCTCAGCAAACATTTTATCACCCAATCTTGATGATTCTTTCAGGTAATGATCAGTACACCAAAACCACTTGTCTCACCGAATTTCATTCTTCTAGGTTACACCGTTCGTTTCCAGTAACCGTTTTCATTTTTAGGTTTCACTCTGTTTTCTCCTATTCAAATACATGTATTTGGAACTCTAAATCAAACACGGTTTGTGCTAGCTTTTTGAAACTTGACACAATTAAGCAGTTTCAAGTTCTCTCTCTAAGGTTTGTTTGCTGTTGATGTAGCCCTAAGCAGAGACTGGCGAAAATCACTTTGATGGAAAGGGGTTGCCAAGCTTCCAAAAAACTAAGAGTTGCCTGAAATCTCAGCAAACATTTTTTCACCCAATCTTGATGATTCTTTCAGGTAATGATCAGTACACCAAAGCCACTTGGCTCACCAAATTTCGTTCTTCTAGGTTAAACCGTTCGTTTGCAGTAACCGTTTTCATTTTTAGGTTTCACTGTTTTCTCCTATAGGGATACATGTATGTGGAACTCTAAATCAAACACGGTTTGTGCTAGCTCTTTGAAACTTGACACAATAAAGCAGTTTCAAGTTCTCTCTCTATGGTTTGTTTGCTGTTGATGTAGCCCTAAGCAGAGACTGGCGAAAATCACTTTGATGGAACGGGGTTGCCAAACTCTTAAAAAACTACGAGTTGCCTGAAATCTCTGCAAACATTTTTTCACCCAATCTTGATGATTCTTTCAGGTAATGATCAGTACACCCAAACCACTTGGCTCACCAAATTTGTTCTTCTAGGTTAAACCGTTCGTTTCCAGTAACCGTTTTCATTTTTAGTTTTCAGTCTGTTTTCTCCTTTAGGGATACATGTATTCGGAACTCTAAATCAAAGACGGTTTGTGCTAGCTCTTTAAAACTTGACAAAATAAAGCAGTTTCAAGTTCTACCTCTACGGTTCGTTTGCTGTTAATGTAGCCCTAAGGAGAGACTGGCGAAAATCACTTTGATGGAAAGGGGTTGCCAAGCTTCCAAAAAACTACGAGTTGCCTGAAATCTCAGCAAACATTTTTTCACCCAATCTTGATGATTCTTTCAGGTAATGGTCAGTACACCAAAGCAACTTGGCTCACCAAATTTCGTTCTTCTAGGTTAAACCGTTCGTTTGCAGTAACCGTTTTCATTTTTAGGTTTCACTCTTTTTTCTCCTATAGGAATACATGTATTTGGAACTCTAAATATAACACGGTTTGTGCTAGCTCTTTGAAACATGACGCAATAAAGCAGTTTCAAGTTCTATCTCTATGGTTTGTTTGCTGTTGATGTAGCCCTAAGCAGAAACTGGCGAAAATCACTTTAATGGAAAAGGGTTGCCAAGCTTCCAAAAAACTACGAGTTGCCTGAAATCTCAGCAAACATTTTTTCACCCAATCTTGATGATTCTTTCAGGTAATGATCAGTACACAAAAACCACTTGGCTCACCAAACTTCGTTCTTCTAGGTTAAACCGTTCGTTTCCAGTAACCGTTTTCATTTTTAGGTTTCACTCTGTTTTCTCCTATAGGGATACATGTATTTGGAACTCTAAATCAAACACGGTTTGTGCTAGCTCTTTGAAACTTGACACAATTAAGCAGTTTCAAGTTCAATATCTATGGTTTATTTGCTGTTGATGTATCCCCAAGCAGAGACTGGCGAAAATCACTTTAATGGAAAGGGTTTCCAAGCTTCCAAAGAAACTACGAGTTGCCTGAAATCTCAGCAAACATTTTTTCACCCAATCTTGATGATTCTATCAGGTAATGATCAGTACACCAAAACCACTTGGCTCACCAAATTTCGTTCTTCTAGGTTAAACCGTTCGTTTGCAGTAACCGTTGTCATTTTTAGGTTTCACTCTCTTTTCTCCTATACGGATACATGTATTTGGAACTCTAAATCAAACACGGTTTGTGCTAGCTCTTTGAAACTTGACAAAATAAAGCAGTTTCAAGTTCTATCTCTACGGTTCGTTTGCTGTTGATGTAGCCCTAAGCAGAGACTGGCGAAAATCACTTTGATGGAAAGGGGTTGCCAAGCTTCCAAAAAAATACGAGTTGCCTGAAATCTCAGCAAACATTTTTTCACCCAATCTTGATGATTCTTTCAGGTAATGATAAGTACACCAAAACCACTTGGCTCACCAAATTTGGTTCTTCTAGGTTAAACCGTTCGTTTGCAGTAACCGTTTTCATTTTGAGATTTCACTCTGTTTTCTCCTATAGGGATACATGTATTTGGAACTCTAAATCAAACACGGTTTGTGCTAGCTCTTTGAAACTTGACACAATAAAGCAGTTTCAAGTTCTATCTCTATGGTTTTTTTGCTGTTGATGTAGCCCTAAGCAGAGCCTGGCGAAAATCACTTTCTTGGAAAGGGGTTTCCAATCTTCCAAAAAAACTACGAGTTGCCTGAAATCTCAGCAAACATTTTTTCACCCAATCTTGATGATTCTTTCAGGTTATGATCAGTACACCAAAACCACTTGGCTCACCAAATTTCGTTCTTCTATTTTAATCCGTTCATTTGCAGTAACCGTTTACATTTTTAGGTTTCACTCTGTTTTCTCCTATAGGGATACATGTATTTGGAACTGTAAATCAAACACGGTTTGTGCTAGCTCTTTGAAACTTGACAAAATAAAGCAATTTCAAGTTATATCTCTATGGTTTGTTTGCTGTTGATGTAGCCCTAAGCAGAGACTGGCGAAAATCACTTTGATGAAAAGGGGTTGCCAAGCTTCCAAAAAACTACGAGTTGCCTGAAATCTCAGCAAACATTTTATCACCAAATCTTGATGATTCTTTCAGGTAATGATCAGTACACCAAAACCACTTGTCTCACCGAATTTCATTCTTCTAGGTTAAACCGTTCGTTTCCAGTAACCCTTTTCATTTTTAGGTTTCACTCTGTTTTATCCTATTCAAATACATGTATTTGGAACTCTAAATCAAACACGGTTTGTGCTAGCTCTTTGAAACTTGACACAATTAAGCAGTTTCAAGTTCTATCTCTAAGGTTTGTTTGCTGTTGATGTAGCCCTAAGCAGAGACTGGCGAAAATCACTTTGATGGAAAGGGGTTGCCAAGCTTCCAAAAAACTACGAGTTGCCTGAAACCTAAGCAAACATTTTTTCACCCAATCTTGATGATTCTTTCAGGTAATGATCAGTACACCAATGCCACTTGGCTCACCAAATTTTTTTTTCTAGGTTAAACCGTTCATTTGAAGTAACCGTTTTCATTTTTAGGTTTCACTGTTTTATCCTATAGGGATACATGTATG
Organism: Ictidomys tridecemlineatus; assembly: GCF_052094955.1. Lineage (NCBI taxonomy): Eukaryota > Metazoa > Chordata > Mammalia > Rodentia > Sciuridae > Ictidomys > Ictidomys tridecemlineatus. The sequence goes on from NW_027525185.1 coordinate 19,539, forward strand.
TGGAACTCTAAATCAAACACGGTTTGTGCTAGCTCTTTGAAACTTGACACAATAAAGCAGTTTCAAGTTCTATCTCTATGGTTTGTTTGCTGTTGATGTACCCTAAGCAGAGACTGGCGAAAATCACTTTGATGGAAAGGGGTTGCCAAGCTCTTAAAAAACTACGAGTTGCCTGAAATCTCAGCAAACATTTTTTCACCCAATCTTGATGATTCTTTCAGGTAATGATCAGTACACCAAAACCACTTGGCTCACCAAATTTCGTTCTTCTAGGTTAAACCGTTCGTTTGCAGTAATTGTTTTCATTTTGAGGTTTCACTCTGTTTTTTTCTTTAGGGATACATGTATTTTGAACTCTAAATTAAACACGGTTTGTGCTAGCTCTTAGAAACTTGACATAATAAAGCAGTTTCATGTTCTATCTCTACGGTTTGTTTCCTGTTGATGTAGCCCTAAGCAGAGACTGGCGAAAATCACTTTGATGGAAAGGGGTTGCCAAGCTCTTAAAAAACTAGGAGTAGCCTGAAATCTCAGCAAACATTTTTTCACCCAATCTGAATGATTCTTTCAGGTAATGATCAGTACACCAAAACCACTTGGCTCACCAAATTTCGTTCTTCTAGGTTAAACCGTTCGTTTGCAGTAACCATTTTCATTTTTAGGTTTCACTCTGTTTTCTCCTATATGGATACATGTATTTGGAACTGTAAATCAAACACGGTTTGTGCTAGCTCTTTGAAACTTGACACAATAAAGCAGTTTCAAGTTCTGTCTCTACGGTTTGTTTGCAGTTGATGTAGCCCTAAGCAGAGACTGGCGATAATCACTTTCATGGAAAGGGGTTTCCAAGCTTCCAAAAAAACTACGAGTTTCCTGAAATCACAGCAAAAATTTTTTCACCCAATCTTGAGGATTCTTTCAGGTAATGATCAGTACACAGAAACCACTTGGCTCACCAAATTTTGTTCTTATACGTTAAAGCGTTCGTTTGCAGTAACCGTTTTCAAATTGAGGTTTCACTCTGTTTTCTCCTTTAGGGATACATGTATTTGGAACTCTAAATCAAACAAGGTTTGTGCTAGCTCTTTGAAACTTGACACAATAAAGCAGTTTCAAGTTCTATCTCTACGGTTTTTTTTGCTGTTGATGTAGCCCTAAGCAGAGACTGGCGAAAATCACTTTGATAGAAAGGGGATGTCAAGCTTCCAAAAAAACTACGAGTTGCCTGAAATCTCAGCAAACATTTTTTTACCCAATCTTGATGATTCTTTCAGGTAATGATCAGTACACCAAAACCACTTGGCTCACCAAATTTCGTTCTTCTAGGTTAAAGCGTTCATTTTCAGTAACCGTTTTCATTTTTAGGTTTCACTCTCTTTTCTCCTATACGGATACATGTATTTGGAACTCTATATCAAACACGGTTTGAGCCAGCTCTATGCAACTTGACACAATAAAGCAGTTTCAAATTCTATCTCTTTGGTTAGTTTGATGTTGATGTAGCCCTAAGCAGAGCCTGGCGAAAATCACTTTGATGGAAATGGGTTGCCAAGCTTCCAAAAAACTACGAGTTTCCTGAAATCTCAGCAAACATTTTTTCACCCAATCTTGATAATTCTTTCAGGTAATGATTAGTACACCAAAACCACTTTGCTCACCAAATTTCGTTCTTCTAGGTTAAACCGTTCGTTGGCAGTAACCGTTTTCATTTTTAGGTTTTACTCTGTTTTCTCCTATAAGGATACATGTATTTGGAACTCTAAATCAAAGACGGTTTGTGCTAGCTCTTTGAAACATGACGCAATAAAGTAGTATCAAGTTCTACCTCTATGGTTCTTTTGCTGTTGATGTAGCCCTAAGCAGAGACTTATGAAAATCACTTTGATGAAAAGGGGTTGCCAAGCTTCCAAAAAACTACGAGTTGCCTGAAATCTCAGCAAACATTTTTTCACCCAATCTTGATGATTCTTTCAGGTAATGATAAGTACACCAAAACCACTTGGTTCACCAAATTTGGTTCTTCTAGGTTAAACCGTTCGTTTCCAGTAACCGTTTTCATTTTGAGGTTTCACTCTGTTTTCTCCTATAGGGATACATGTATTTGGAACTCTAAATCAAACACGGTTTGTGCTAGCTTTTTGAAACTTGACACAATAAAGCAGTTTCAAGTTCTATCTCTACGGTTTGTTTGCTGTTGATGTAGCCCTAAGCAGAGACTGGCGAAAATCAATTTGATGGAAAGGGGTTGCCAAGCTCTTAAAAAACTACGAGTAGCCTGAAATCTCAGCAAACATTTTTTCACCCAATCTTGATGATTCTTTCAGGTAATGATCAGTACACCAAAACCACTTGGCTCACCAAATTTCGTTCTTCTAGGTTAAACCGTTCATTTGCAGTAACCGTTTACATTTTTATGTTTCACTCTCTTTTCTCCTATAAGGATACATGTATTTGGAACTCTAAATCAAAGACGGTTTGTGCTAGGTCTTTGAAACATGACGCAATAAAGTAGTATCAAGTTCTATCTCTATTGTTCTTTTGCTGTTGATGTAGCCCTAAGCAGAGACTTTCGAAAATCACTTTGATGAAAAGGGGTTGCCAAGCTTCCAAAAAACTACGAGTTGCCTGAAATCTCAGCAAACATTTTTTCACACAATCTTGATGATTCTTTCAGGTAATGATAAGTACACCAAAACCACTTGGCTCACCAAATTTGCTTCTTCTAGGTTAAACCGTTCGTTTCCAGTAACCGTTTTCATTTTGAGGTTTCACTCTGTTTTCTCCTATAGGGATACATGTATTTGGAACTGTAAATCAAACACGGTTTGTGCTAGCTCTTTGAAACTTGACAAAATAAAGCAGTTTCAAGTTCTATCTCTATGGTTTGTTTGCTGTTGATGTAGCCCTAAGCAGAGACTGGCGAAAATCACTTAGATGAAAAGGGGTTGCCAAGCTTCCAAAAAAGTACGAGTTGCCAGAAATCTCAGCAAACATTTTTTCACCCAATCTTGATGATTCCTTCAGGTAATGATCAGTACACCAAAATCACTTGTCTCACCGAATTTCATTCTTCTAGGTTCAACCGTTCGTTTGCAGTAACCGTTTTCATTTTTATGTTTCACTCTCTTTTCTCCTATACAAATACATGTATTTGGAACTCTAAATCAAACACGGTTTGTGCTAGCTCTTTGAAACTTGACACAATTAAGCAGTTTCAAGTTCTATCTCTAAGGTTTGTTTGCTGTTGATGTAGCCCTAAGCAGAGACTGGCGAAAATCACTTTGATGGAAAGGGGT
>NW_027525186.1:0-22830 GCF_052094955.1 Ictidomys tridecemlineatus
GTAAAGCAGTCTCCAACCTTTGTTCTCTGTAACGGTCCTTATGCAACCAAGTCTCCAACTTTTGCTTTCTGTATCAGTTCTTCTGCACCCAAGTCTCCAACCTCTGCTCTCTGTAACAGTCCTTCTGCACCTCAGTCTCCAACCTCTGCTCTCTGCAACAGTCCTTCTGCACCGCAGTCTCCACCTTCTGCTCTCTGCAACATTTCTTCTGCACCTTAGTCTCCATCTGTCCTCTCTGTAACTGTCTTTCTGCACCCCCTTTTTCATCCTTTGCTCTCTGTAACGATCAGTTTGCACCACAGTCTCAAACCTCTGCTCTCTGCAAGGATCCTTATGCACGTAAGTCTCCAAACTCTGCTGTCTGGAATTATCCTTCTGCACCTCAGTCTCCAACCTCTGACCTCTGTAACAGGCCTGCTGCACCTCAGTCTCAAACCTCTTCTCTCTGCAACAATCCTCTGCACCTCAGTCTCCAACATCTGCTCTCTGCAACAGTCCTTTGCACCCCAGTTTCCAACCTCTGCTCTCTGGAAGATCCTTCTGCGCCCAAGTCTCTAATCTCTGCTGTCTGTAAAAGTCATTCTACACCTATGTCTCCAACCTCTGCTCTCTGCAGAATTTCTTGTGCAAACAAGTCTCTAAAACTTTTTCTCTGCAATAGTCCTTCTGCACCCTAGTCTCCAAACTCTGGTCTCCTTAACAGTCCTTCTGTACCGCAGTCTCCAAACTCTGTTCTCTGTAATGGTCCTTCTGCACCTCAGTCTCCGACCTCTGCTCTCTGTAAAAGTCCTTCTAAACCCCAGTCTCAAACATCTGCTCTCTGCAACAGTCCTTATACACCCAAGTCTCCAACCTCTACTCTCTGCAAAGATACTTCTGCACCCCAGTCTCCAACGTCTGCTCTCTGTGACAGTCTTTCTGCCTCCTGTCTCCAACATCTGGTCTCTATAAGATCCTTCTGCACCCCAGTATCCAAATTCTGCTCTTTGTGGCATTTCTTCTGCACCCAAGTTTAAAAGCTCTGCTCTCTGGTCAGTCATTCTGCACCCCAGTATCCTACCTCTACACTCTGTAACAATCCTTCTGCACCTCAGTCTCCAACCTCTCTTCTCTGCAATGGTCCTTCAGCACCCCAGTCTCCAAACTCTGCTCTCTGCAACAGTTCTTGTACACTCCAATCTCCAACCTCTACTCTCTGCAACAGTCCTTCTGCACCCAAGTCTCCAACATAGGATCTCTGCAACAGTTCTTCTCCAGCCCAGTCTCCAAACTCTGATCTCTGTAACAGTTTTTCTGCACTTTAGTCTCGAAATTTTGCTCTTTGCAACAGTCCTTCTGCACCTTAGTCTCCCAACTCTGATCTGTCCAAGAGGTTTTCTACACCGAAGTCTCCAATCTCTGCTCTCTTAAGCAGTCCTTCTGCACCTCACTCTGCAACCTCTGCTCTCTGCAACAGTCTTTCTGCACCCCGGTCACCAAACTCTGCTCTCTGAAACAGTCCTTCTGCAACACATGATCCAACATCTGCTCTCTGCTACATTCTATCTGCACCTCAGTCTGCAACCTCTGCTCTCTGCAATACTCCTTCTGCACCCAAGTCTCCAATCTCTGCTCTCTCCAACAGTCCTTTTGCACCACAGACTACAACATCTGCTCTCTAAAAGAGTTCTTCTCCACCCCAGTCTTAAACCTCAGCTCTCTGCAACAAGCCTTCTGCACCCAGATTACCAACCTCTGCTTTCTATATCAGCCCTTCTGCACCCCAGTCTCCAACCTCTGCTCTCTGTACCAGTCCTTCTGCACCTCAGTCTCCAAACTCTACTTTGCAGCAGTCCTTCTCCACCCCAGTCTCCAAACTCTTCTCTCGGCAACAATCCTGCTGGACGCCAATCTCCAACCTCTACTCTCTGCAACAGTCCTTCTACACCCCAGTCTCCCATCTCTGCTCTCTGTAACAGGCCTTCTGCACCCTAGTATAAAACCTCTGCTCTCTTTAAAAGTCCTTCTGCACCTCAGTCTGAAAACTCTGCTCACTTTAATGATTCTTCTGCACCTCAGTCTCCAAGCTCTGCTCTCTGTAACAGTCCTTCTGTACCTTAGTCTCCAACCTCTGCTTTCTGTAAGATCCTTTTGCAACCCAGTCTTTAACCTCTGCTCTCTGTAACTGAACTTCTGCACCCCATTCTCCAGGCACTGCTCTCTGTAACAGGCCTTCTGCACCCCAAGCTCCAAACTCTGCTGTCAGTAACAGGCCTTTTGACCCCAGTCTCCAAACTCTTTTCTCTTCAAAGATCCTTCTGCACCCCAGTCTCCAACCTCTCATCTCCGCAAAAGTCCTTCTGCACCCCAGTCTCCAACCTTTGCTTTCTGTAAGATTCTTCTGCACACCTGTCTTCAACCTCTGCTCTCTGTAACAGTCCTTCTGTAAAGCAGTCTCCAACCTCTGGTCTCTGTAAGGGTTCTTCTGCACCTCAGTCTCCAACCTCAGCACTCTGCATCACTCCATCTGCACCAAAGCCTCCAAACATTGCTTTCTGCAACAATTTTTCTGGACCTCAGTCTTCAACCTGTGCTCTCTGTAAAAGTCCTACTACATCCCAGTCTTCAACCTGTGCTCTCTGTAAAAGTCCTTCTGCACGATAGTCTCCAAATATTGCTCTCTTTAATGATCCTTCTGCAACACAGTCTCCAAACTCTGCTCTCTGCAACGATCTTTCTGCACCCAAGTCTCCAACCTCTGCTCTCTTTAACTATCCTTCTGCAACCCAGTCTCCAACCTCTTCTCTATGCAACAATCCGTTAGCACCCAAGTTTCCAACATCTGCTCTCTGCAACAGTCCTTCTACACCCCAGTCTCCATACTCTACTTTCCCCAAAGATCCTTCTGCACCCCAGTCTCCACCCTCTGTTCTCTACAACAGTTATTCTGCACACCAGTCTCCAACCTCTGCTCTCTGTAACAGTCCTTCTGTACCGCAGTCTCCAACCTTTGTTTTTTGTAAGGGTCCTTATTGACCCCACTATCCAAACTCTGCTTTCTGTATCCTTCGTTTTCCACCACAGTCTCCAAACTCTGCCCGCTGTAACAGTCCTGCTTTCTGTTTCAGTTCTTCTGCACCCAGGTCTCCAACCTCTGCTCTCTGTATCAATCCTTCTGCACCTCAGTCTCCAAGTCTGCTCTCCGCAAAGGTCCTTCTGCACCTCAGTCTCCAACCTCTTCTCTCTTTAACAGTGCTTATGCACCTCAGTCTCCAAATTCTGCTCTCTTTAACATCCTTCTGAAACCTAGTCTCCAAACTCTGCTCTCTGTAACAGTCCTTCTGCACCCCAGTCTCCAAACACTGCTCTCTGTAACAGGCCTTCTGTACCACAGTCTCCAACCTCTGCTTTCTGTATCAGTCCTTCTGCACCCCAGTCTCCAACCTGTGCTCTCTGCAATGATCCTTCTGCACCACAGTCTTAAAAATATTCTCGCTGCATCAGTCCTTGTGCACCCCAATCACCAACATCTGCTCTCTGCAAGAGTTCTTCTGTACCTAAGTCTGAAAACTCTGCTCTCTACAACAATCCTTCTGCACCCCAGTCTCCAAACTCTGCTCTCTGTAACAGTCTTTCTGTACCTCTGTCTCGAAACTCTGCTTTTGGTAAAACCCTTCTGAAACCCAGTCTGCAAACTCTGCTCTCTGTAACAGTCCTTCTGCACCCCAGTCTCCAAACACTGCTCTCTGTAACAGGCCTTCTGTACCACAGTCTCCAACCTCTGCTTTCTGTATCAGTCCTTCTGCACCCCAGTCTCCAACCTGTGCTCTCTGCAATGATCCTTCTGCACCACAGTCTTAAAAATATTCTCGCTGCATCAGTCCTTGTGCACCCCAATCACCAACATCTGCTCTCTGCAAGAGTTCTTCTGTACCTAAGTCTGAAAACTCTGCTCTCTACAACAATCCTTCTGCACCCCAGTCTCCAAACTCTGCTCTCTGTAACAGTCTTTCTGTACCTCTGTCTCGAAACTCTGCTTTTGGTAAAACCCTTCTGAAACCCAGTCTGCAAACTCTGCTCTCTGTAACAGACTGTAACAGACCTTCTGCACTCCAGTCTCCAACCTCTGCTCTCTGTAAGATGCCTTCTGCACCCCAGTCTCCAAACTCTACTCTCTGTAACGAGACTTCTGCACTCCAGTCTCTAACCTCTGCTCTCTGCAACATTCCTTCTTCACATCAGTCTCCAACCTCACTCTCTGTAATAGTCCTTTTTTACTGGAGTCAGGAGCAATGGGGTGTCACAGAGAAAGTGGCTGATCTGGTGGGGCCCACACAGAGTGAGTGTGATGGCCAGCACCGTGTGTGTGACCATATTCACCAGGCCACACAGCCAAAACCCAGTCACCAGGCCAACACAGACCTTCATACTCATGATGACTGGGTACTGAGGAGGACAGCAGGTGGCCACACAGCAGTCATACTGGCCACACAGCCAGTAAGACGCCTTCTGTGCCAGCACTTGTCACCAAGAAGAAGATCTCAGAAAGGCAGCCCTCATAAGAAATGGCCTTCTTCTCCCAGAAGAAGTTCACCAGCAGTACTGGGAGGGTGGTCGATGTGTAGCAGACGTCCAAGAAGCTCAAATTGCTGAGGAAAAAGTACATTGGAGTGTGGAGAGCAGGACTGATCATGGTGGTCACTATTATGAGCATGTTACCCAGGAGAGTGGTCAGGTAAATGACAAGAAAGAGCACGAATAACCAGCCCTGTAGGTTGAAGTGGTTGGAAAATTTCAAGAAGATGAATTCAGTGACAACTGATTGATTGCTCATTTCCAATGTTGTCATAGCTACAAAACAGAGAAAAAGAGACCATGATGAGAATGGACTGAGAGCACCCCAAACAGGCTTGTTAATCTGCAGCAACATGGCAATAATATCGAATGAAAAGCAGCCTGGAGACTGATAACCTGTGGAACTGGTCTCAGGAAATCAGACCCATGGAGCCGCACACATTTGCAGGGGTGATGGTGGGTGGAAGTAACCAGAGAATTGCTAGAAGCCAACAGAAAGCTATTCGACCTCATCATGGTGTGAAGTCATTTTTCCCTGTCTCAGTAATCTCTGTCTCCTGTTGTACTTTTATGTAAACATAGGATTTTTGGAGAAGTTCATTTTCATTGCAAATGTTAAGAAAAAAATTTACAAAGCAGAGTCATCATCTGCAGAAGCAGTCGGTGTTGCCTTCAGTGTTTTCCAATGTAGAGTTTTTCTCATTTTACATCAATCTTGATCTCTGTGTTCAGAAAGGCAGAAGTTAACTATTCCTGTACAATGCTGAAATTATCAGGGCCAGAGCAAAATAGAAGAAAGAAGTTGATGAAGTGGGGTTGGACTGGCTATCTTAAGTATACAGGGAAGATCAGTGGAGTAGAAGGAGAATGAGAGGGTGGAGAGGTTTGGGAAGCGAGGAAATGTGAAAGGTCTTTACACAGATCATGTTATGTGCACATGGAAGTCTACCACAGGGGACTGCACCTGTATGTATATGTAGAAAGCACCAGTCAGAAATTAACAGATAAATGACCCAAAAAAATATCAGTAGAGAAAGGAGAATGGGGGCGGGAAAAAGAGGGAGATGGGGGGTGGGGACAGAATGGAGTAAAACAGATTACATGCACATAGGATCTTTTCCAAATATACCCAACTTCTATGTATAACTATTATGTTCTAATGAAAAAATTAATAATATGACATGATCCTATCAGCAAAGAGTGAGATTTGAATTCTTCTTGACCTATTTGTATACCTTTAATTTCTTTCTTTTGTCATATGGCTCTGGCAATTTGAAGGATGAAGTTGAATAGAAATGGTGAAAGAAGGCGCACCCTGTCTTCTTCCAGTTTTTAGAGTGAATGCTTTCAACCTTTCTCTACTTATAATGATGCTGCCTTGGGTTTAGCATAGATAGCTTTTACAATGCTTTTACAAAGTTCCTTCTGTCACTAGTGTTTCTACTGTTTTGACAGGTAGGGGTGCTATATTTTGTTAAATGCTTTTTTCTGCATCTATTGAGATGATCAATAAACTTACATCTCTCTTAAATAAACTTAATCTCTCCCCTTTGCCTAAACATTCAGATAATCTCCAGTCCTATAAATATTTTAATGGACATTTTCCTATATAAACATATGTGACCATTTCGAATCATCTCTTCAGAATAAATTTTAAATCTGACATAAAAGAATTTGTTGTGCAGTTTCTATTTAAAACTAGCTCATGGGAGACATTATATTAAGTGAAATAAGCAAGACACATAAAGAGAAATAGCAGTTTTTCACTTGTTAGTGGAAGCTAAAATGTTGACCTCAGAGAAGTAGGGAGTAGAGCGGTGGTTATTGGAGCCTGGGAGAGAATCACAAAAATCATTGTGAGTCTGATTTCTGAAAGACGCATGTGAAGGACTGCCTGAAACATGCCCTCTGAGTGTGGTCCGTAAAAAAAATAAGAATGGACTTCTAACAGGGTCCTCAGAAAATCTCTCTTCTCTTCTTAGTGGGCAGCAGGAGGTCCATGGGTCTGGCTGCCTAGGAGCTAGCTGTGGTGTGCAAATGGGCAGGACCAGGATGGCTGGAGAATCTCAATAATCACTAGTAGACCGCATTCTAGGTGAGGGCAGGCTGGAAACAGGCCATCCAGAAGGAAATGGCTTGAGCTCTGAAAATGACAGAATCTGTGAATTTAGGAAACCGTTGTGGGTCCAATCCACTCATAACACCTACTCCCTGGGTCAGTCCATGATTGCCACAGTTACCACAGGCCTGACCAGAACAACCCAGAGGGGGAGATTCATTGTGGCCTTCTGGCTTGGAGGTTTGGTCTGGGGCAAGCTGACCCATTGCTGCCGGCCTGAGATGAGGTGGGACGCAAGGTGGAAGGGAACAAGAGGGGAAGCATTCCTAGCTATTGGCAGCCAGAAGGTTGGGGCGGGGGAGGGGACAGGAGGATACAGTTCGCAGGGGACAAGATGTGATTCCCCAGAGCATGTCCTTGGCCACACTCCATCTGCCCACACTCCTCTCAGTACAGTGGGCCTTTCAGATAATTAACACAAAAAATGGATGGATCCACAGATTAGGTCACAAGTCTCACAGTCTTATCATTTCAACTCTGAACACTGCTACTGTGGCTGACCCTGAGCTTTCGGTGGGGGGATACCTTATTTCTTAGCCATAATAGTACCTACAGTCCATGTGCTTTGGTTAGAATTTTTTCATGTACTCTGGGAGAGTAATCGGGTGCCAAAACAAGATTAAAAGGAAATATCTGGAAACTGAAAATGTGACATTCGGAGCTTGGGGAAAAGCTCTGAAGAGGAGCCCTGGGTGGAGCACTTTAAAGTCCTGGTGACGAGGACACAAGAGGGGACCTGGACTGTGGGGTAGCTGAGTGGCAGTGGGATCACTCATTAAAACATAAAAAAAAATGAGAAGGAGCTTGTCTGGGAGAGGAAAGGAGGAAAGGAGGTTGGGTCTGGAGTCTGGGTACCTGCGGGGTCCCCCAAGGAGATTCCAGGAGGCAGCGGGACAGGTTCCCAGGAGATAGGCCTGGGAGTAATGGCTTAGAGTGACTGTGGAAGTCACAGGTGCTCATAAAGCCAAAAGAGAGGCAGTGTGAGGAGAGAGGGCCTGATGGACTGTGCGGAAAAGAAAGTGTCCAGAAAGAGGCTTAACAGCTATCAGCAATCATTCGGCACAACAGTGTCAAAGATCTGCTCTCTGAACCAGGCCTTCTGCACCCCAGTCTCCAACCTCTGCTCCCTGCAACAATCCTTCTCAAACCCAGTCTCCAAGTTTCTGCTCTCTGAAACACTCCTTCTGCACCCCAGTCGCGAAAATCTGCTCTCTGCAACACTCCTTCTGCACCTCAGTCTGAAAACTCTGCTCTCTGCAACAATCATTCTGAACCCCAGTCTCCAACCTCTGCTCTCTGTAAAAGTCCTTCTACACCTTAGTCTCCAAACTCTTCTCTCTATTATATCTTTCTGCACAACAGTCTCCAAAATGTCATATCTGTAACGGGCCTTCTGCACCCCAGTCTCAAACCTCTGCTCCCTGCAAGAATCCTTCTGCACCCCAGTCTCCAAGTTCTGCTCTCTGAAAGAGTCCTTCTGCACCCACCCTCGAACATCTGCTCTCTGCAACAGTCCTTCTGCACCTAAGTCTGAAAACTGCTCTCTTCAAAAATCATTCTGCAACCCAGTATATAAACTGTGCTATCTGTAACAGTCCTTCTGCACCCCAGTCTCCAACCTCTGCTCTCTGTAACAGGCCTTCAGCACCCCAGTCTCCAAACTCTGCTCTCTGTACAGGCCTTCTTCACCCCAGTCTCCATCCTTCTTCTCTCTGAAACGATCATTCTGCACCTCAGTCTCCAACCTCTGCTCTCTGCAACAGTCCGTCTTCCCTAAGTCTCCAACTTCTGCTCTCTATATGATCCTTCTGCACCCCAGTCTCCAAACTCTGCTCCCTATAACAGTCCTTCTGCACCCCAGTATCCAAACTCTGCTCTCTGTTACAGACATTCTGCACCTCAGTCTCAAAAATCTGCTCTCTGCAACAGTTCTTCTGCACCCAGTCTCCATCCTCTGTTCTCTGCAACAGTCCTTCTGCACCCCAGTCTCCAAAACTCTGCTCTCTGTAACAGTCCTTCTATACCGCAGTCTCCCAACTGTGCTTTCTGTAACGGTCGTTCTGCACCCCAGTCTCCAAACTCTGCTTTGTGTATCAGTCGCTTCTGCAACCCAGTCTCCAAACTCTGCTCTCTGTAACAGTCCGTCTGCACCTCATTTTTCAACCTCTGCTCTGTGAAACAGTCCTTCTGCACCCCAGTCTCAAATCTATGCTCTCTCCAGTATTTCTTCTGCATCCCAGTCTCCAACCTGTGCTCTCTGTAACTTTCCTTCTGAACCCCAGTCGTTAAACTCTGCTCTCTGCAAGACCATTTTGCACCTCAGTCTCCAACCTCTGCTCTCTGCAATGATACTTCTGCTCCCAGTCTTCAAACTCTGCTCTCTGTAACAGTCCTTCCGCACCCCAGTCTCCATCCTCTGCTCTCTGTAAGAATCTTTCTGCACCCCAGTCTCCAACCTCTGCTCTCTGTAAAAGTCCTTCTGCACCTCAGTCTCCAAACTCTGCTCTCTGTAAGGATCCTTTTGCACCAGTCTTCAACCTCTGCTCTCTGTAACAGTCCTTCTGCACCCAAGTCTCCACATCTTCTCTCTGCAATGGTCATTCTGCACCCAGTCTCCAAACTCTGCTCTCTGTAATAGTCTTCTGTACCGCAGGCTTCAACCACTTCTCTTTGTAACTGTTTCTTCTGCACCCCAGTTGCCAACCTCTTCTTTCTGTAATAGTCCTTCTGCCCCCCAGACTACAACTTATGCTCTCTGTAACAGTCCTTCTGCACCTCAGTCTGAAATCTCTGCTCTCTGCAACGATCCTTCTGTACCCCAGTCTCCGAACTGTGCTATCTGTAACAGTCCTTCTGCACCCCAGTCTCAGAACTCTGCTCTATGTAAAAGGCCTTCTGCACTTCAGTTTTCAAACTCTGCTCTCTGTAACAGGCCTTCTGCCCTCCAGTCTCCACCTCTTCTCTCTGAAACAATTTTCTGCACCTCAGTTTCAAACATTACTCTCTGCTACAGTCTTTTTCACCCTAGTCTCCAACCTTAGTGCTCTGTAAGATTCTTCTTCCCGCGTAGTCTCCAACCTCTGCTCTCTGTAACAGTCCATTTGCACCCCAGTATCCAACCTCTGCTCTCTGTAACAATCTTCTGCACCTAAATCTCAACCTCAGCCTCTTCATTGGTCCTTCTGCACCCCAGTCTCCAAACTCTCTTCTATGCTACAGTTTTACTGCACCCCCGTCTCCAACCTCTGCTTTCTCTATCAGTCTTCTGTACCCAAGTCTCCAACCTCTGCTCTCTGTAACAGTCCTGTCTGCACCTCAATCTACAACCTCTGCTCTCTATAACAGTCTTTCTGCACCTAGTATCCAACCTCTACTCTCTGCAACATGTCTTCTGCACCCTAGTCTCTCAACCTTGCTCTCTGTAACTGTCCTTCTGCCACCCCAATATCGCAACATCTGCTTCTCTGTTGTAAGTATGATTCTCCACCAAAGTCTCCATCCTCTGCTCTCTGCAACGATCCTTCTGCTCCCCAGTCTTCAACCTCTGCTCTCTGTAACAGTCCTTATGCAGCTCAGTCTCCAACCTATGCTCTCTCTAAGATCCTTCTGCACACCAGTTTACAACCTCTGCTCTCTGAAACGATCCTTTAGAACCCCAGTCACCAAACTCTGCTCCCTGTAACAGTCCTTCTGTACAGCAGTCTCCAAACTCTGCTCTCTGTAATGGTCGTTTTACACCCCAGTCTCCAACCTCTACTTTCTGTATTAGTCCTTCTGCACCCCAGTCTTCAAACTCTGCTCTCTTTAACAGTCCTTCTGCACACCAATCTCAAAACTCTGCTCTTTGTAACACCTTCTGCACTCCAGTTTCCACCCTCTGATCTGTGTAACATTTCGTCTGGACAGAAGTCTACAAATTCTGCTCTGTACAACGTTCTTTCTGCTCCTAAGTCTCCAAACTCTACTCTCTGTAAAAGTCCTTCTTCACCTCAGTCTCCAAACTCTGCTCTCTGTAAGATCCTTCTGAAACACATTCTCTAAACTCTGCTCTCTGTAACAGGCCTTCGGAACCCCAGTCTTATAACTCTGATCTCTTTAACAGGCCTTCTGCACCCAAGTCTCCAACATCTCCTCTCTGCAATGGTCCTTCTGCACCCCAGTCTCCAAACTCTGCTCTGTGTAACAGTCCTTCTGTACCGCAGGCTCCAACCTCTTTTCTCTGTAACGGTCCTTCTGCACCCCAATTGCCAACCTCTTCTTTCTCTAATAGTCCTTCTGCCCCTCAGACTACAACTTATGCTCTCTGTAACAGTCCTTCTGCACCTCAGTCTGAAATCTCTGCTCTCTGCAATGATCCTTCTGTACCCCAGTCTCCGAACTATGCTATCTGTAACAGTCCTTCTGCACCCCAGTCTCAGACCTCTGCTCTCTGTAAAAGGCCTTCTGCACCCCAGTCTCCATACTCTGGTCTCTGCAACAGTCCTTATGCACCTCAGTCTGAAAACGCTGCTCTCTGCAAAAATCCTTCTGAATCCCAGTCTTAAACCTCTGCTCTTGTAACACTCCTTATGCACTTCTGTCTGCAAAATGCTCTCTGTATGATCCTTCTGCAACCCAGTCTCGAAACTGTGCTATCTGTAACAGTACTTCTGCACCCCAGTCTCCAACCTCTGCTCTCTGCAACAGTCCTTCTGAACACCAGTCTCCAACTCTACTCTCTGTAAGATCCTTCTACACCACAGTCTCCAACCTCTTCTCTCTGTAACAGTCCTTGTGCACCCCAGTCTCCAACCTCTGCTCTATGGAACAGTCCTTCTGCACCCAGTTCTCCAATCTCTACACTCTGTAAGATCCTTCTGCACCGAAGTCTCCAAACTCTGCTCTATGTAACAGTCCTTCTGCACCCCAGTATCCAACATCTTCTCTCTGCAACAGTCCTCCTGCAACACAGTCTCCAAACTATACTCTCTTTAAGATTCTTCTGCACCGCAGTCTTCAAACTTTGTTCTCTTCAAAAGTCCTTCTGCACCCCGGTCTCAATCCTGTGCTCTTTGTAAAAGTCCTTCTGTACCAAAGTCTCCAACCTCTGCTCTCTGCAGCGATACTTCTGCACCCCAGTCTCCAACCTTTGGTCTCCGTAATTGTCTTTCTGACCCCAGTCTCCAACCTCTGGTCTCTTTAAAGGTCCTTCTGCACCTCATTCTCCAACCTCTGCTATCTGCAACAATCCTTCTGCACCTCAGTTTCCAACCTCTGCTCTCTATAACAGTCCTTCTGCACCTCAGTCTCCAAACTTTGCTCTCTGTACCGATCCTTCTGTACCTCAGTCTTCAACCTCTGCTCTATATAACAGTCCTTCTGCAACTCAGTCTCCAACATTTGCTCTCTGTAACAGTCTTTATGCACCCGAGTCTCCAAACTCTGCTCTCTGTAACAATGCTTCTGCACCCCAGTCTCCAACCTCGGCTCTCTGTACAGTTCTTCTGCACCACAATCTCTAAACTCTGCTCACTGTAACACTCCTTCTGCACCCCAGTCTCCATCCTCTCCTCTCTGCAACAGTCCTTCTGCACCTCAATCTCCAATCTCTGCTCTCAGTAACAATCCTTCTGCACCTCTGTCTCTAACGTCTGCTCTCTAAAAAAGTCCTTCTGCACCCCAGTCTTTGACATCTGCTCTCTGCAACGGTCCTTCTGCACCCAAGACTCCAAACTCTGCTCTCTGTAACAGTCCTTCTGTACCGCAGTCTCCAACCTCTTCTCTCTATAACGGTCCTTCTTCACACCAGTATCCAACCTCTGCTTTCTGAAAAAGTCCTTCTGCACCTCAGACTGCAAACTTTGCTCTCTGTAACAGTCCTTCTTAGCCTCCGTGTGAGACCTCTGTTCTCTGCAACAATCCTTCTAAACCCCAGTCTCCAAACTGTGCTATCTATTTAAATCCTTCTGCACCCCAGTCTCCAACATCTGCTCTCTGTAACAGGCCTTCTGCACCCCAGTCTCCATCCTCTGCTCTCTGCAGAAGTCCTTCTACACTCCAGTCTCCAACCTCTGCTCTCTCCAACGATCATTCTAATCCCAGTCTCCAACATCTGTTCTCTGTAAGATCCTTCTGCACGCCGTTCTCCAAACTTTGCTCTTTGTAACAGTCATTCTGCACCTCATTCTCCAACCTCATCTCTCTGCAATGGCCCTTCTGCACCCCAGTATTCAACCTCTGTTCTCTGCAGCTGTCCTTATGCACCCCAGGCTACAAACTCTGTTCTCTGTAACAGTCCTTCTGCACCCCAGTCTCTAAAACTCTACTTTCTATATCAGTTATTCTGCACCCCAGTCTCAAACCTCTGCTCTCTGTATCAGTCCTTCTGCACCCGAGTGTCCAACCTCTGCTCTCTGCAAAAGTCTTTCTATACTCCAGTCTCCAACATCTGCTCTCTGCAACGATCCTTCTGCATCCCAGTCTCCAACATCTACTCTCTGCAACAGTCTTTCTACACAACAGTCTCCAACCTCTGCTTTCTGCTAAAGTCCTTCTGCACCCCAGTATCTAACCTGTGCTCTCTGTAAGATCCTACTGCACCCAGGTCTCCAAACTCTGCTCTCGGTAGCGATCCTTCTGCATCCCAGTCTCCAAACTCTGCTCTCTGTAACAGTCCTTCTGCACATCAGTGTCCAACCTCTGCTCACTGTAGCGATCCTTCTGCAACTCATCTTCAAACTCTGCTCTCTGTAACAGGCCTTCTGCACCACAGTCTCCAACATCTGATCTCTGTAACAGTTCTTCTGATCCCCAATCTCCAAACGCTGTTCTCTGTAACACTCCTTCTGCACCCCAGTCTCCATCCTCTGCTCTCTGTAAAAATCCTTTGACACCCCTGTCTTTAACCTCTCCTCTGTGTAAAAGTCCTTCTGCACCTCAGTCTCCAACCTCTGCAATGTGTAACGGTCCTTCTGCACCCCAGTCTCCAAATTCTACTCTCTGAAACGATCCTTCTTCACCTCAGTCTCCAAACTCTGCTCTCTCTAACAGTCCTTCTGCACCCCAGTCTCCAACATCTGCTCGCTGCAACGGTCCTTCTGCACCCCAGTCTCTAAACTCTGCTCTCTGTAAAAATCCTTCTGCACCCCAGTCTCCACCCTCTGTTCTCTGCAACAGTCCTTCTTCATCACGGTCTCTAAACTTTGCTCTCTGTAAAAGTCCTTCTCTTCTGGAGTCTCCAAACTCTTCTTTCTGTAACGGTCTTTCTTAACCCCAGTCTCCAAACTCTGCTTTGTGTATCAGTTATTCTGCACCCCAGTCTCCGACCTCTGCTCTGTGTATCAGTCCTTTTGCACCTTAGTCTCCAACCTCTGTTCTCTGACGCAGTCCTTTTACACCCCAGGAAGCAAACTCTGCTCTGTGTTAGGATCCTTCTGCACCTTAGTTTCCAACATCTTCTCTCTGCAACGATACTTCTGCACCCCAGTCTCGAACCTCTGCTCTCTGCATCAGTCCTTATGCACCCAAGTCTCCAAACTCTGCTCTCTGCAACATTTATTCTGCACCCCAATCTCCAAACTCTGCTCTCAGTAACACTCCTTCTGCACCCCAGTCTCCACACTCTGATGTCTGTAACAATAATTCTGGACCTCAGTTTCCAAACTCTGCTCTCTACAACAGTCCTTCTGCTCCTAAGTCTCCAACCTCTACTCTCTGTAAAAGTCCTTCTGCACCTCAGTCTCCAAAATCTGCTCTCTGTAAGATCCATCTGCAACCCATTTTTAAAACTCTGCACTCTGTAACAGTCCTTCTGCACCCCAGTGTCCAACATCTGCTCTCTACAACGATCCTTATTCTCCCCAAGTTCCAAATTCTGCTCTCTGCAATTGTCCTTCTGCACCCCAGTTTCCGACCGCTGTCTTTGTTACAGTCTTTCTGCACCTAAGTCTCCAAACTCTGCTCTCTGCAACAGTCCTTCTGCACCCCAGTCTCCGACCTCTGCTCTCGGTAACAGTTATTCTGCACGCCAATCTCCAAACTCTGCTCTCTGTTACACTCCTGCACCCCAGTCTCCACCCTCTGATCTCTGTAACAATCCTTCTGGACCTCAGTCTCCAACCTCTGCTCTCTACAACAGTCCTTCTGCTCCGAAGTCTGAAAACTCTGCTGTCTGCAACAATCATTCTGCACTCCAGTTTCCAAACTTTGCTCTCTGTAACAAAACTTCTGAACCTCAGACTTCAAAATGCTCTCTATAAGATCCTTCTGCAACCCAGTCTCGAAACTGTGCTATATGTAACAGTGCTTCTGCACCCCAGGCTCAAAACTCTGCTCTCTGTTACAGACCTTCTGTACCCCACTATTCAAACTCTGCACTCTGTAACAGGCTTTCTGCAACCCAGTCTCCAACCTCTTCTCTCTGCAACATTCCTTCTGCACCCAAGTCTACAACCTCTGCTCTCTGTAAAAATCCTTCTGCATTTCAGTCTCCAAACTCTGCTCTCTGAAACGGTTCTTCTGAACCCCAGTCACAAACCTCTGCTCTCTGCATTAGTCCTTCTGCACCTAAGTCTCCAAACTCTGCTCTCTGTAACGGTCCTTCTGCACCTAAGTCTCCAATGTCAGCTCTTTGTGTCAGTTCTTCTTCACCCCAGTCTCCAACCTCGGCTCTCAGTAACAGTCCTTCTGTACCCCAGTCTGAAACTTCTGCTCTCTGCAACGTTTCTTCTGCATCCCAGTCTCCATCTGTGCTCTCTGTAACTGTCCTTCTGCACCCAGTCTCCAAACTCTGCTCTCTGTAACGATCTTTCTGCATCACACTCTGAAACCTCTGCTCTCTGTGACAGTCCTTCTGCACTTCAGTATCCAACCTCTGCTCTCTGTATAAGTCCTTCTGCACCTCAGTCTCCAAACTTCACACTCTGTAATAGTCCTTCTGCACTTCAGTCTCGATCCTCTGCTCTCTGTAACAATCTTTCTGCATCTCAGTTTCCAACGTCTGCTCTCTGTACAAGGTCTTCTGCACCCCAGTCTCCAAACTCTGCTCTCTGTAACAGGTTTTCTGAACCCCAGTCTCCAACCTCTTCTCTCTATAATGGTACTTCTGCACGCCAATTGCCAACCTCTGTTTTCTGTAACAGTCCTGCTGCACCTAAGATTTCAACCTCTGCTCTCTGTAACAGTTCTTCTAAGCCTCAGTCTGTAACCTCTGCTGTCTGCAACGATAATTCTGCACCCTGTCTCCAAATTGTGCTATTTGTAACAATCCTTCTGAACCCCTGTCTCCAACCTCTGCTCTCTGTACAAGGTCTTCTGCACCCCAGTCTCCAAACTCTGCTCTCTCTAACAGGTTTTCTGCACCCCAGTCTCCAACCTTTTCTCTCTGCAACGATCCTTCTGCACCTCAGTCTCCAAACTCTGCTCTCTGTAACAGTCCTTCTGAACCCCAGTATCCAAACTCTGCTCTCTGTAAAAGACCTGTTGCACCTCCGTCTCCAACATTTTCTATTTGTAATGGTCCTTCTGCACCCCAGTATTCAACGTCTGCTCTCTGTAACAATCCTTCTGCACCCCAGTCTCTGTAAAAAAAGGAATGTTACAGAGAGCAGATATTGGAGACTGGGGAGCAGAACGACTGTTGCAGAGGACAGATGTTGGAGACTGGGGTACCGCAGGACACTTGCAGAAAGCAGAGGTTAAAGACTGGGGTGGAGAAGGAATATTACAGAGAGGAGAGTTTGGAAACTGGAGTGCAGGAGGATCTTACAGAGAGCAGATGTTGAAGACTGTGGTGCAGGAGGACTGTTGAAGTGAGCAGAGTTTGGAGACTGGGTTGCAGAAGGACTGTGGCAGAGAGCAGATGTTGGAGACTGGGATCCAGAAGGACTGTTGCAGAGAGCAGAGGTTGGAGACTGAGGTGTAAGAGGATTGGTGCAGAGAGCAGAGTTTAGAGACTGGTCTTCAGAAGGACTGTTATAGAGAGCAGACATTGGAGAGTGGGTTGGAGAAGGATCCTACAGAGAGCAGAGGTTGGAGAATGAGGTGCAGAAGGACTGTTACAGAAAGTAGAGGTTTGATACTGAGGTTCAGAAGGAACGTTTCAGAGTACAGAGGTTGGAGACTGAGGTGCAGAAGAATTGTTATTGAGACCAGAGGTTGGAGACTGGCGTGCAGAAGGACAGTTGCAGATAGCAGAGGTTGGAGACTGGGGTGCAGAAGGACCTTTGTAGAGAGTAGACTTTTGAGACTGGGGTGCAGAAGGACTGTTCCAGACAGCAGAGGTTGGAGACTGAGGTGCAGAAGGAGTCTTACAGAGAGCAGAGGTTGGAGACTGGGGTGCAGAAGGACTGATACAGAAAGCAGAGATTTGAGTCTGGGGTGCAGAGAGACCCTTACAGAGAGCAGATGTTGGAAACTGCAGTACAGGAGGACTGTTACAGAGAGCAGAGGTTGGAGACTGGGGTGCAGAAGGACTGTAGCAGAGAGCAGATGTTGGTAACTAGGGTGCAGAAGGACTGTTGCAGAGTGCAGAGTTTTCAGACTGATGTACAAAAAAACTGTTGCGAAGAGCAGATTTGGAGACTGGGCTGCAGAATTATTGTTACAGAGAGCAGAGATTCGAAACAGGCATGCAGAAAGATTTTACAGAGATTAGAATTTGGAGACTGAGGTGCAGAAGAACTGTGTTAGAGATCAGAGGTTGGAGACTGGGGTAAAGTAGGATCATTTCAGAGAGCAATGTTCGGAGACTGGGGTGCAGAAGATCGTTGCAGAGAGCAGAGGTTGGAGACTGGGGTTCAGAAGGCCTGCTATAGAGAGCAGAGTTTTGAGACTGGCGTGCAGAAGGCCTGTTACACAGAGGAGAGGTTAGAGACTGGGGTGCAGAAGGACTGTTACAGCGAGCAGAGTTTGGAGACTGGGTTGCTGAAGGCACTTACAGAGAGCAGAGGTTTGAGCCTGAGGTGCAGGTGGACTGTTACAGAGAGCAGTGGTTGGAGACTGCGGTGCAGAAGAATCTTAGAAAGCAGAGGTTTCAGACTGAGGTGCAGAAGTACTGTTACAGAGAGCAGATGTTGGAGAATGGGGAGCATAAGCACTGTTACATATGTCAGAGTTTGGAGACTGGGGTTCCGCAGGACCCTCACAGAAAGAAGACGTTGGAGACTGCGGTCGAGAAGGAATGTTAGACAGAGCAGATTTTGGAAACTTCAGTGCCGAAAGATCTTACAGAGAGCAGAGGTTGGAGACTGAGGTGTAGAAGGAGTGTTACAGAGAGCATAGTTTGATTACTGGGTGCAGTAGGATCATTGCAGAGAGCAGAATTTGGAGAGTAGGGTGCAGAAGTATCGTTGCAGAGAGCAGATTTTGGAGACTGGGGTGCAGAAGGCCTGCTACAGAGAGAAGAATTTGGAGACTGGCATGCAGAAGGCCTGTTAAAGAGAGGAGAGGTTGCAGACTGGGGTGCAGAAGGACTGTTATAGAGAGCAGAGTTTGGAGACTGGAGTGCAGAAGGACTGTTGCAGATAGCACATGTTGGAGACTGAGGTGCAGAAAGACTGTTACAGAGAGCAGAGTTTGGAGACTGTGTTGCAGAAGGACTGATACAGAACGCAGAGGTTGAGAATTGGAGTGAAGAATGACCCTTAAAGAGAATAGAGGTTAAAGACTGTGGTACAAAAGAACTGTTGTAGAGAACAGAGATTGGAGACTTTTGTGCAGAGTGACCATTGCAGAGAGCAGTGTTTGGAGACTGGGGTGCAGAAGGAATGTTACAGAGAGAAATGTTTGGACACTGGGGTGCAGAAGGATCTTACAGAGAGAAGAATATGGAAACTGGGGTGCAGAAAGAGTGTTGCAGAGAGCAGAGTTTGGAGCCTTGGGTTCAGAAGGTTCGTTGCAGAGAGCAGAGTGTGGAGACTGGGGTGCCGAAGAACTGTTACAGAGAGAAGAGTTTGGAGACTTAGGTTCAAATGGCCTGTTACACTGATCAGAGTTGGGAGATTTGGGTGCAGAAGGACTGTTACAGAAAGCAGAGTTTGGAGACTGGTTTTCAGAAAGATCTTACACAGAGAAGAGGTTGGAGACTGAGGTGCAGAAGGACTGTTACAGAGAGTAGAAGTAGTAGACTGAGGTGCAGAAAGACCGTTGCCAAGAGCAGGTTTTTGGAGACTGAGGTGCAGAAGGACTATTGCAGAGCGAAGAGGTTGGAGACTTATGTGTAGAAGGACTCTTGCAGAGATCAGAGGTTGGAGATTGGGGTGCAGGAATACTGTTGCAGAGAGCACAGATGGAGACTTAGGTTCAGAAGAAATGTTGCAGTGAGCAGAAGGTGGAGACTGTGGTGCAGGAGGACTTTCGCAGAGAGCAGAGGTTGGAAACTGGGTTGCAGAAGAACTGATACAGAAAGCAGACGTTGGAGACTGGGTGCAGAAGTACCGTTACAGAGAACAAAGGTTGGAGACTGCGGTACAGAAGGACTTTAACTGAGAGCAGATGTTGGAGACTGTGGGGCAGAAGGACTGATGCAGAGAACAGAGGTTGGAGACTGGGGTTCAGACGGACCGTTGCAAAGAGCAGAGTTTGGAGACTGAGGTGCAGAAGGATTGTTAGAAAGCAGAGCTAGAATACTGGGGTTCAGAAGGAATGTTGCAGAGAGCAGAAGGTGGAGACTGAGGTGCAGAAGGACTTTTTTAGAGAGCAGAGGTTGGAAACTGGGGTGCAGAAGGACTGTTACAGAGAGCAGAGTTTGGAGACTGGGGTGCCGAATAACTGATATGGAAAAAAGTGTTTTTAACCTAGGGTGCAGAAGGACTGTTGCAGAGAAAAGAGGTTGGATTCTGGAATTCAGTAGGGACCGTTGCAGAAAGCAGAGGTTGGAGACTGAGGTGCAGAAGGACTGTTATAGAGAGCAATGTTTGGAAACCGGGGTGAAGAAAAATCTTACAAAGAGCAGAGGTCGGAGACTGGGGTGCAGAAGGACTGTTGCGGAGAGCAGAGGTTGGAGACTGAGGTGCAGAAGGATCATTGCAGAGAGAAGAGGTTGGAGACTGGGGTGCATTAGGCCTGTTACAGAGAGAAGAGTTTGGAGACTGGGGTGCAGAAGACCTGGTAGAGAGAAGAGGTTGAAGACTTGTGTGCAGAAGGATTGTTACAGATAGCACAGTTTGGCGACTGGGGTGCAGAAGGATCGTTGCAGAGATCAGAGGTTTCAGACTGAGGCTTAGAAAAACTGTTACAGAGAGCAGAGATTGCAGTTTGAGTTGAAGAAGGACTGTTTTAGAGAGCAGATATTGGACCCTGGAGTGCTGAAGGATCGTTGCAGAGAGCACAGGTTGGAGACTGGGGTGCAGAAGGCCTGTTACAGAGAGCAGTCTCCAACCTGTGCTCTTTGTAACATTTCTTCTGCACCCCAGTCTCCAACCTCTGCTCTCTATAACAGTTTTTCTATAACGCAGTTTTCAAACTCTGGTCTCTATAACTGTCTTTCTGCACCCCAATTTCCAACCTCTGCTTTCTGTAGCAATCCTTCTACACTTCAGTCTCCAAACTCTGCTGTCTGTAACAGTCTTTCTACACCTAAGTCTCGAACCTCTGCTCTCTTTAACAGTCCTTCGGCACCTCAGTATGACACCTCTGATCTCTACACGATCCTTCTGCACCCTAGTCTCCAACCACTGCTCTCTGTAACAGTCCACCTGCACCCCAGTCTCCAAACTCTACTCTCTTTAACAGTTTTTCTATACCGCAGTCTCTAAACTCTGGTCTCTGTAACGGTCCTTAAGCACCCCAATTTCCAACCTGTGGTTTCTGTAACAGTGCTTCTTCACCTCAGTATCCAAACTCTGCTCTCTTTAACAGTCCTCTACACCTCAGTCTCCAACCTCTGCTATCTGTAACAGTCCTTCAGAAACTCAGTCTGACACCTCTGAGCTCTGCAAGATCCGTCTGCACCCCAGTCTCCAAACTCTGCTCTCTGCAATAATCCTACTTTACCCCAGTCTCCAACCTTTGATCTCTGCAAATGTTCTTCTGCACCTCCGAATTCTGCTCTCTGTAAATCCTTCTTCACCCCTGTATCCAACCTCTGCTCTCTGCAACAGTCCTTCTGCACCTTATTCTGAAAACTCTGCTCTCTGCAACGACCCTTCTGCACCCCAGTCTTGTACCTCTGCTCTCTCTAACAGTCATTCTGCACCCCAGTCTCTAAAATCTGCTATCTGCAACAGTCCTTCTGCACCCCAGTTTCCAATATCTGCTCTCTGTAACAGTCCTTCTGCACCACAGTCTCTAAATTCTGCTCTCTGTAAGATCCTTCTGCACTCCAGTTTCCAAACTTTGCTCTCTGTATCATTCCTTCTCCACCCAAGTCTCTAACCTCTGTCCTCTGCAACAGTTCTTCTGCTCTCCAGTTTCCGAGATCTGCTCTCTGTAACAGTCCTTCTATACCGTAGTCTCCAACCTCTTCTCTTTATAACGGTCCTTCTACATCTCAGTCTCAAACCTCTACTTTCTGTATCAGTCTGTCTGAACCCCAGTCTCCAAACTCTCTTCTCTGTATCTATCTTTCTGCACCTCAGTCTCCAATCTGTGCTCTATGTAAGAGTCCTTCTGTACCCCAGTCTCCAACCTTTGCTCTCAGTAACAGTCCTATACCACAGTCTCCAACCTCTGCTCTCTGTAACGGTCCTTCTGCACCCCAATTTCCAAACTCTTCTTCCTGTAACAGTCTTTCTGCACCTGAGTCTCCAAACTCTGCTCTCTGTAACAGTTATTCTACACCTCAGTCTCCAACATCTGTTCTCTGTAACACTCTTTCTACACCTCAGTCTGAAACCTCTGCTCTCTGCAGGATCCTTTTGCACCCCAGTCTCCAACCACTGCTCTCTGTAAAAGTCCTTCTGCACCCAAGTCTCCAACCTCTGCTCTCTGCAACAGTCCTTCTACACCCCAGTCTCCAAACACTGCACTCTGCACAGTCCTTCTGCACCCAGGTCTCCATCCTCTGCTCTTTGCAACAGTTCTTCTGCACCTCAGTCTCCAAACTTTGCTCTCTGTAAAATCTTTCTGCACCCCAGTCTCTAACGTTTGCTCTCTGCAACAATCTTTCGGCACCCCAGTCTCCAACGTCTACTCTCTGCAATGGTCCCTCTGCACCCCAGTCTCCAACCTTGTTCTCCTCATCAGTTCTTCTGTACCGCAGTCTTCAACCTCTGTTCTCTGTAAGGTTCCTTCTGCACCCCATTCTCCAACCTCTGCTTTCTGTATCAGTCCTTCTGCACCACAGTCTCCAAACTCTGCTCTCTGTAACAGTCCTTCTGCACCTCACTCTGCAACCTCTTTTTTCTGCAACCGTCTGTCTGCACTCCAGTCTCCAAAATCTGCTGTCTACAACAGTCTTTTTCCACCCCACTCTCCAACATCTGCTCTCTGTAACCGTCCTTCTGTACTTCAGTCTCAAACCTATGATCTCTGTAACGGTTTTTCTGCACCCCAGTCTCCAAACTCTTCTTTCTGTATCAGTCCTTCTGCACCCCGGTCTCTAAACTCTGCTCTCTTAAACAGTCCTTCTGCACCTCAGACTCCAACCTCTGCTTTCTGAAACAGTCCTTCTGCGCCCCAATCTCCATCCTCTGCTCTCTGCAACAGTCCTTCTGCACCTCAGTGTTCAAACTCTGCTCTCTGTAGGATCCTTCTGAAACCCAGTCTTCAACCTCTGGTACTGCAATTGTCGACCTGAACCCAACTCTCTAAACTCTGTTCTCTACAACAGTTATTCTGCACCCCAGTCTCCAACCTCTGATCCCAGTAACAGTCCTCCTGTACCGCAGTATCCAACCTCTGTTCTCTGTAAGGGTCCTTCTGCACCCCAGTCTCTAAAATCTGCTCTCTGCAAGAGACCTTCTGCACCCCAGTCTCCAACCTCTGCTCTCTGCAACATTTCTTCTTCATCCCAGTCTCAAAACTGTGCTCTTTGTAACTGTCCTTCTGCACCCCACTCTCCAACCTCTTCTCTGTGTACCAGTCCTTCTGTACTGCAGTTTCCAACCTCTGCTCTACGTAACTGTCCCCTTGCACCCCAGACTCTAACCTCTGCCTCCTGTATCAGTCGTTCTGCAGTCAAGTCTCAAACCTCTGCTCTTTGTAACAGTCCTTATGAACCTCAGTCTTCAAATTTTGCT
>NW_027525187.1:0-22812 GCF_052094955.1 Ictidomys tridecemlineatus
GTTTGCAGTAGCCGTTTTCATTTTTAGGTTTCACTCTGTTTTCTCCTATAGGGATACATGTATTTGGAACTCTAAATCAAACACGGTTTATGCTAGCTCTTTGAAACTTGACACAATAAAGCAGTTTCAAGTTCTATCTCTATGGTTTGTTTGCTGTTGATGTAGCCCTAAACAGAGACTGGCGAAAATCACTTTCATGGAAAGGGGTTGCCAAGCTTCCAAAAAACTACGAGTTGCCTGAAATCTCAGCCAACACTTTTTCACCCAATCTTGATGATTCTTTCAGGTAATGATCAGTACACCAAAACCACTTGGCTCACCAAATTTCGTTCTTCTAGGTTAAACCGTTCGTTTGCAGTAACCGTTTTCATTTTTAGGTTTCACTCTGTTTTCTCCTATAGGGATACATGTATTGGGAACTCTAAATCAAACACGGTTTGTGCTAGCTCTTTGAAACTTGACACAATAAAGCAGTTTCAAGTTCTATCTCTATGGTTTGTTTGCTGTTGATGTAGCCCTAAGCAGTGAGTGACAAAAATCAGTTTCATGGAAAGGGGTAGCCAACCTTCCAAAAAACTACGAGTTGCCTGAAATCTCAGCAAACATTTTTTGACCCTATCTTGATGATTCTTTCAGGTAATGATCAGTACACCAAAACCACTTGGCTCACCAAATTTCGTTCTTCTAGGTTAAACCGTTCGTTTGCAGTAACCGTTTTCCTTTTTAGGTTTCACTCTGTTTTCTCCTATAGGGATACATGTATTTGGAACTCTAAATCAAACACGGTTTGTGCTAGCTCTTTGAAACTTGACACAATAAAGCAGTTTCCAGTTCTATCTCTATGGTTTGTTTGCTGTTGATGTAGCCCTAAGCAGAGACTGCCGAAAATCACTTTCATGGAAAGGGGTTGCCAAGCTTCCAAATAAGTACGAGTTGCCTGAAATCTCAGCAAACATTTTTTCACCCAATCTTGATGATACTTTCAGGTAATGATCTGTACACCAAAACAACTTGGCTCACCAAATTTCGTTCTTCTAGGTTAAACCGTTCGTTTGCAGTAACCGTTTTCATTTTTAAGTTTCACTGTTTTCTCCTATAGAAATACATGTATTTGGAACTCTAAATCAAACACGGTTTGTGCTAGCTCTTTGAAACTTGACACAATAAAGCAGTTTCAAGTTCTATCTCTATGGTTTGTTTGCTGTTGATGTAGCCCTAAACAGAGACTGGCGAAAATCACTTTCATGGAAAGGGGTTGCCAAGCTTCCAAAAAACTACGAGTTGCCTGAAATCTCAGCCAACACTTTTTCACCCAATCTTTATGATTCTTTCAGGTAATGATCAGTACACCAAAACCACTTGGCTCACCAAATTTCATTCTTCTAGGTTAAACCGTTCGTTTGCAGTAACCGTTTTCATTTTTAGGTTTCACTCTGTTTTCTCCTATAGGGATACATGTATTTGGAACTGTAAATCAAACACGGTTTGTGCTAGCTCTTTGAAACTTGACACAATAAAGCAGTTTCAAGTTCCATCTCTATGGTTTGTTTGCTGTTGATGTAGCTCTAAGCGGAGACTCGCGAAAATCACTTTCATGGAAAGGGGTTGCCCAGCTTCCAAAAAACTACTAGTTGCCTGAAATCTCAGCCAACATTTTTTGACCCTATCTTGATGATTCTTTCAGGTAATGATCAGTACACCAAAACCACTTGGCTCACCAAATTTCGTTCTTCTAGGTTAAACCGTTCGTTTGCAGTAACCGTTTTCATTTTTAGGTTTCACTCTGTTTTCTCCTATAGGGATACATGTATTTGGAACTCTAAATCAAACACGGTTTGTGCTAGCTCTTTGAAACTTGACACAATAAAGCAGTTTCCAGTTCTATCTTTATGGTTTGTTTGCTGTTGATGTAGCCCTAAGCAGAGACTGCCGAAAATCACTTTCATGGAAAGGGGTTGCCAAGCTTCCAAATAAGTACGAGTTGCCTGAAATCTCAGCAAACATTTTTTCACCCAATCTTGATGATACTTTCCGGTAATGATCTGTACACCAAAACAACTTGGCTCACCAAATTTCGTTCTTCTAGGTTAAACCGTTCGTTTGCAGTAACCGTTTTCCTTTTTAGGTTTCACTCTGTTTTCTCCTATAGGGATACATGTATTTGGAACTCTAAATCAAACACGGTTTGTGCTAGCTCTTTGAAACTTGACACAATAAAGCAGTTTCAAGTTCTATCTCTATGGTTTGTTTGCTGTTGATGTAGCCCTAAGCAGAGACTGCCGAAAATCACTTTCATGGAAAGGGGTTGCCAAGCTTCCAAATAAGTACGAGTTGCCTGAAATCTCAGCAAACATTTTTTCACCCAATCTTGATGATACTTTCAGGTAATGATCTGTACACCAAAACAACTTGGCTCACCAAATTTCGTTCTTCTAGGTTAAACCGTTCGTTTGCAGTAACCGTTTTCATTTTTAAGTTTCACTGTTTTCTCCTATAGAAATACATGTATTTGGAACTCTAAATCAAACACGGTTTGTGCTAGCTCTTTGAAACTTGACACAATAAAGCAGTTTCAAGTTCTATCTCTATGGTTTGTTTGCTGTTGATGTAGCCCTAAACAGAGACTGGCGAAAATCACTTTCATGGAAAGGGGTTGCCAAGCTTCCAAAAAACTACGAGTTGCCTGAAATCTCAGCCAACACTTTTTCACCCAATCTTGATGATTCTTTCAGGTAATGATCAGTACACCAAAACCACTTGGCTCACCAAATTTCATTCTTCTAGGTTAAACCGTTCGTTTGCAGTAACCGTTTTCATTTTTAGGTTTCACTCTGTTTTCTCCTATAGGGATACATGTATTTGGAACTGTAAATCAAACACGGTTTGTGCTAGCTCTTTGAAACTTGACACAATAAAGCAGTTTCAAGTTCCATCTCTATGGTTTGTTTGCTGTTGATGTAGCTCTAAGCGGAGACTCGCGAAAATCACTTTCATGGAAAGGGGTTGCCCAGCTTCCAAAAAACTACTAGTTGCCTGAAATCTCAGCCAACATTTTTTTACCCTATCTTGATGATTCTTTCAGGTAATGATCAGTACACCAAAACCACTTGGCTCACCAAATTTCGTTCTTCTAGGTTAAACCGTTCGTTTGCAGTAACCGTTTTCCTTTTTAGGTTTCATTCTGTTTTCTCCTATAGGGATACATGTATTTGGAACTCTAAATCAAACACGCTTTGTGCTAGCTCTTTGAAACTTGACACAATAAAGCAGTTTCAAGTTGTATCTCTATGGTTTGTTTGCTGTTGATGTAGCCCTAAGAAGAGACTGGCGAAAATCACTGTCATGGAAAGGGGTTGCCAAGCTTCCAAAAAACTACGAGTTTCCTGAAATCGCAGCCAACATGTTTTCACCCAATCTTGATGATTCTTTCAGGTAATGATCAGTACACCAAAACCACTTGGCTCACCAAATTTCGTTCTTCTAGGTTAAACCGTTCGTTTGCAGTAACCGTTTTCATTTTATGTTTCACTCTGTTTTCTCCTTTAGGCATACATGTATTTGGAACTCTAAATCAATACGGTTTGTGCTAGCTCTTTGAAACTTGACACAATAAAGCAGTTTCATGTTCTATCTCTATGGTTTTTTGCTGTTAATGTAGCCCTAAGCAGAGACTGGCGAAAATCACTTTCATGGAAATGGGTTGCCGAGCTTCCAAAAAACTACGAGTTGCCTGAAATCTCAGCCAACATTTTTTCACCCAATCTTGATGATTCTTTCAGGTAATGATCAGTACACCAAAACCACTTGGCTCACCAAATTTCGTTCTTCTAGGTTAAACCGTTCGTTTGCAGTAACCGTTTTCCTTTTTAGGTTTCACTCTGTTTTCTCCTATAGGGATACATGTATTTGGAACTCTAAATCAAACACGGTTTGTGCTAGCTCTTTGAAACTTGACACAATAAAGCAGTTTCCAGTTCTATCTCTATGGTTTGTTTGCTGTTGATGTAGCCCTAAGCAGAGACTGCCGAAAATCACTTTCATGGAAAGGGGTTGCCAAGCTTCCAAATAAGTACGAGTTGCCTGAAATCTCAGCAAACATTTTTTCACCCAATCTTGATGATACTTTCAGGTAATGATCTGTACACCAAAACAACTTGGCTCACCAAATTTCGTTCTTCTAGGTTAAACCGTTCGTTTGCAGTAACCGTTTTCATTTTTAAGTTTCACTGTTTTCTCCTATAGAAATACATGTATTTGGAACTCTAAATCAAACACGGTTTGTGCTAGCTCTTTGAAACTTGACACAATAAAGCAGTTTCAAGTTCCATCTCTATGGTTTGTTTGCTGTTGATGTAGCTCTAAGCGGAGACTCGCGAAAATCACTTTCATGGAAAGGGGTTGCCAAGCTTCCAAAAAACTACGATTTGCCTGAAATCTCAGCCAACATTTTTTCACCCAATCTTGATGATTCTTTCAGGTAATGATCAGTACACGAAAACCACTTGGCTCACCAAATTTCGTTCTTCTAGGTTAAACCGTTCGTTTGCAGTAACCGTTTTCCTTTTTAGGTTTCACTCTGTTTTCTCCTATAGGGATACATGTATTTGGAACTCTAAATCAAACACGGTTTGTGCTAGCTCTTTGAAATTTGACACAATAAAGCAGTTTCAAGTTCTATCTTTATGGTTTGTTTTCTGTTGATGTAGCCCTAAGCAGAGAGTGGCGAAAATCACTTTCATGGAAAGGGGTTGCCAAGCTTCCAAAAAACTACGAGTTTCCTGAAATCTCAGCTAACATTTTTTCACCCAATCTTGATGATACTTTCAAGTAATGATGAGTACACCAAAACCACTTGGCTCACCAAATTTCGTTCTTCTAGGTTAAACCGTTTGTTTGCAGTAACCGTTTTCATTATTAGGTTTCACTCTGTTTTCTCCTATAGGGATACATGTATTTGGAACTGTAAATCAAACACGGTTTGTGCTAGCTCTTTGAAACTTGACACAATAAAGCAGTTTCAAGTTCTATCTCTATGGTTTGTTTGCTGTTTATGTAGCCCTAAGCAGAGACTGGCGAAAATCACTTTCATGGAAATTGGTTGCCAAGCTTCAAAAAACTACAAGTTGCCTGAAATCTCAGCCAATATTTTTTTACCCAATCTTGATGATTCTTTCAGGTAATGATCAGTACACCAAAACCACTTGGCTCACCAAATTTCGTTTTTCTATGTTAAACCATTCGTTTGCAATAACCGTTTTCCTTTTTAGGTTTCACTCTGTTTTCTCCTATAGGGATACATGTATTTGAAACTCTAAATCAAACAGGGTTTGTGCTAGCTCTTTGAAACTTGACACAATAAAGAATTTTCAAGTTCTATCTCTATGGTTTATTTGCTGTTGATGTAGCCCTAAGCAGAGACTGGCGAAAATCACTTTCATGGAAAGGGGTGGCCAATCTTCCAAAAAACTACGAGTTGCCTGAAATCTCAGCCAACATTTTTTCAACCAATCTTGATGATTCTTCAAGGTAATGATCAGTACACCAAAACCACTTGGCTCACCAAATTTCGTTCTTCTAGGTTAAATCGTTCGTTTGCAGTAACCGTTTTCATTTTTAGGTTTCACTCTGTTTTCTCCTATAGGGATACATGTATTTGGAACTGTAAATCAAAAACGGTTTGTGCTAGCTCTTTGAAAGTTGACACAATAAAGCAGTTTCAAATTCTATCTCTATGGTTTGTTTGCTGTTGATGTAGCCCTAAGCAGAGACTGGCGAAAATCACTTTCATGGAAAGGGGTTGCCGAGCTTCCAAAAAACTACTAGTTGCCTGAAATCTCAGCCAACATTTTTTCACCTAATATTGATGATTCTTTCAGGTAATGATCAGTACACCAAAACCACTTGGCTCACCAAATTTCGTTCTTCTAGGTTAAACCGTTCGTTTGCAGTAACCGTTTTCCTTTTTAGGTTTCACTGTTTTCTCCTATAGGGATACATGTATTTGGAAGTCTAAATCAAACACGGTTTGTGCTAGCTCTTTGACACTTGACACAATAAAGCAGTTTCAAGTTCTATCTCTATGGTTTGTTTGCTGTTGACGTAGCCCTAAGCAGAGACTGGCGAAAATCACTTTCATGGAAAGGGGTTGCCAGGCTTCCAAAAAACTACGAGTTGCCTGAAATCTCAGCCAACATTTTTTCACCTAATCTTGATGATTCTTTCAGGTAATGATCAGTACACCAAAACCACTTGCCTCACCAAATTTCGTTCTTCTAGGTTAAACAGTTCGTTTGCCATAACCGTTTTCATTTTTAGGTTTCACTGTTTTCTCCTATAGGGATACATGTATTTGGAACCCTAAATCAAACACGGTATCTGCTAGCTCTTTGAAACTTGACACAATAAAGCAGTTCCAAGTTCTATCTCTATGGTTTGTTTGCTGTTGATGTAGCCCTAAGCAGAGACTGGCGAAAATCACTTTCATGGAAAGGGGTTTCCAAGCTTCCAAAAAACCACGAGTTGCCTGAAATCTCAGCAAACATTTTTTCACCCAATCTTGATGATTCTTTCAGGTAATGATCAGTACACCAAAACCACTAGGCTCACCAAATTTCGTTCTTCTAGGTTAAACCGTTCATTTGCAGTAACCGTTTTCCTTTTTAGGTTTCACTCTGTTTTCTCCTATAGGGATACATGTATTTGGAACTCTAAATCAAACACGGTTTGTGCTAGCTCTTTGAAACTTGACACAATAAAGCAGTTTCAAGTTCTATCTTTATGGATTGTTTTCTGTTGATGTAGCCCTAAGCAGAGAGTGGCGAAAATCACTTTCATGGAAAGGGGTTGCCAAGCTTCCAAAAAACTACGAGTTTCCTGAAATCTCAGCCAACATTTTTTCACCCAATCTTGATGATACTTTCAGGTAATGATGAGTACACCAAAACCACTTGGCTCACCAAATTTCGTTCTTCTAGGTTAAACCGTTTGTTTGCAGTAACCGTTTTCATTATTAGGTTTCACTCTGTTTTCTCCTATAGGGATACATGTATTTGGAACTCTAAATCAAACACGGTTTGTGCTAGCTCTTTGAAACTTGACACAATAAAGCAGTTTCAAGTTCTATCTCTATGGTTTGTTTGCTGTTTATGTAGCCCTAAGCAGAGACTGGCGAAAATCACTTTCATGGAAATTGTTTGCCAAGCTTCAAAAAACTACAAGTTGCCTGAAATCTCAGCCAACATTTTTTTACCCAATCTTGATGATTCTTTCAGGTAATGATCAGTACACCAAAACCACTTGGCTCACCAAATTTCGTTTTTCTATGTTAAACCATTCGTTTGCAATAACCGTTTTCCTTTTTAGGTTTCACTCTGTTTTCTCCTATAGGGATACATGTATTTGAAACTCTAAATCAAACAGGGTTTGTGCTAGCTCTTTGAAACTTGACACAATAAAGAAGTTTCAAGTTCTCTCTCTTGGTTTATTTGCTGTTGATGTAGCCCTAAGCAGAGACTGGCGAAAATCACTTTCATGGAAAGGGGTGGCCAATCTTCCAAAAAACTACGAGTTGCCTGAAATCTCAGCCAACATTTTTTCAACCAATCTTGATGATTCTTCAAGGTAATGATCAGTACACCAAAACCACTTGGCTCACCAAATTTCGTTCTTCTAGGTTAAATCGTTCGTTTGCAGTAACCGTTTTCATTTTTAGGTTTCACTCTGTTTTCTCCTATAGGGATACATGTATTTGGAACTGTAAATCAAACACGGTTTGTGCTAGCTCTTTGAAACTTGACACAATAAAGCAGTTTCAAGTTCTATTTCTATGGTTTGTGTGCTGTTGATGTAGCCCTAAGCAGAGACTGGCGAAAATCACTTTCATGGAAAGGGGTTGCCGAGCTTCCAAAAAACTACGAGTTGCCTGAAATCTCAGCAAACATTTTTTCACCCAATCTTGATGATTCTTTCAGGTAATGATCAGTACACCAAAACCACTTGGCTCACCAAATTTCGTTCTTCTAGGTTAAACCGTTTGTTTCCAGTAACCGTTTTCATTATTAGGTTTCACTCTTTTTTTTTCTCCTATAGGGATACATTTATATGGAACTCTAAATCAAACACGGTTTTTGGTAGCTCTTTGAAACTTGATATAAGAAAGCAGTTTCAAGTTCTATCTGTATGGTTTGTTTGCTGTTGATGTAGCCCTAAGCAGAGACTGGCGAAAATCACTTTCATGGAAAGGGGTTGCCAAGCTTCCAAAACACTACGAGTTGCCTGAAATCTCAGCCAACATTTTTTGACCCAATCTTGATGATTCTTTCAGGTAATGATCAGTACACCAAAACCACTTGGCTCACCAAAATTTCGTTCTTCTAGGTTAAACAGTTCGTTTGCCATAACCGTTTACATTTTTAGGTTTCACTGTTTTCTCCTATAGGGATACATGTATTTGGAACCCTAAATCAAACACGGTATCTGCTAGCTCTTTGAAACTTGACACAATAAAGCAGTTCCAAGTTCTATCTCTATGGTTTGTTTGTTGTTGATGTAGCCCTAAGCAGAGTGTGGCGAAAATCACTTTCATGGAAAGGGGTTGCCAAGCTTCCAAAAAACTACGATTTGCCTGAAATCTCAGCCAACATTTTTTCACCCAATCTTGATGATTCTTTCAGGTAATGATCAGTACACGAAAACCACTTGGCTCACCAAATTTCGTTCTTCTAGGTTAAACCGTTCGTTTGCAGTAACCGTTTTCCTTTTTAGGTTTCACTCTGTTTTCTCCTATAGGGATACATGTATTTGGAACTCTAAATCAAACACGGTTTGTGCTAGCTCTTTGAAACTTGACACAATAAAGCAGTTTCAAGTTCTATCTTTATGGTTTGTTTTCTGTTGATGTAGCCCTAAGCAGAGAGTGGCGAAAATCACTTTCATGGAAAGGGGTTGCCAAGCTTCCAAAAAACTACGAGTTGCCTGAAATCTCAGCCAACATTTTTTCACCCAATCTTGATGATACTTTCAAGTAATGATGAGAACACCAAAACCACATGGCTCACCAAATTTCGTTCTTCTAGTTTAAACCGTTTGTTTGCAGTAACCGTTTTCATTATTAGGTTTCACTCTTTTTTCTCCTATAGGGATACATGTATTTGGAACTCTAAATCATACACGGTTTGTGCTAGCTCTTTGAAACTTGACACAATAAAGCAGTTTCAAGTTCTATTTCTATTTTTTTGTTTGCTGTTGATGTAGCCCTAAGCAGAGACTGGCGAAAATCACTTTCATGGAAAGGGGTTGCCAAGCTTCCAAAAACCTACGAGTTTCCTGAAATCTCAGCCAACATTTTTTGACCGAATCTTGATGATTCTTTCAGGTAATGATCAGCACACCAAAACCACTTGGCTCACCAAATTTCGTTCTTCTAGGTTAAACCGTTCGTTTGCAGTAACCGTTTTCATTTTTAGGTTTCACTCTTTTTCTCCTATAGGGATACATGTATTTGGAACTCTAAATCAAACACGGTTTGTGCTAGCTCTTTGAAACTTGACACAATAAAGCAGTTTCAAGTTCAATCTTTATGGTTTGTTTTCTGTTGATTAAGCCCTAAGTAGAGAGTGGCGAAAATTACTTTCATGGAAAGGGGTTGCCAAGCTTCCAAAAAACTACGAGTTTCCTGAAATCTCAGCCAACATTTTTTCACCCAATCTTGATGATACTTTCAAGTAATGATGAGAACACCAAAACCACTTGGCTCACCAAATTTCGTTCTTCTAGGTTAAACCGTTTGTTTGCAGTAACCGTTTTCATTATTAGGTTTCACTCTTTTTTCTCCTATAGGGATACATGTATTTGGAACTCTAAATCAAACACGGTTTGTGCTAGCTCTTTGAAACTTGACACAATAAAGCAGTTTCAAGTTCTATCTCTATGGTTTGTTTGCAGTTGTTGTAGCCCTAAGCAGAGACTGGCGAAAATCACTTTCATTGAAAGGGGTTGCCAAGCTTCCAAAAAACTACGAGTTGCCTTAAATCTCAGCCAACATTTTTTCACATAATCTTCATAATTCTTTCAGGTAATGATCAGTACACCAAAACCACTTGGCTCACCAAATTTCGTTATTCTAGGTTAAACCGTTCGTTTGCAGTAACCGTTTTCCTTTTTAGGTTTCACTGTTTTCTCCTATAGGGATACATGTATTTGAAAGTCTAAATCAAACACGGTTTGTGCTAGCTCTTTGACACTTGACACAATAAAGCAGTTTCAAGTTCTATCTCTATGGTTTGTTTGCTGTTGACGTAGCCCTAAGCAGAGACTGGCGAAAATCACTTTCATGGAAAGGGGTTGCCAGGCTTCCAAAAAACTACGAGTTGCCTGAAATCTCAGCCAACATTTTTTCACCTAATCTTGATGATTCTTTCAGGTAATGATCAGTACACCAAAACCACTTGGCTCACCAAATTTCGTTTTTCTAGGTTAAAACTTGTTTGCAGTAACCGTATTCATTTTGAGGTTTCACTCTGTTTTCTCCTATACGGATACATATATTTGGAACTCTAAATCAAACACGGTTTGTGCTAGCTCTTTGAAACTTGACACAATAAAGCAGTTTCAAGTTCTATCTCTATGGTTTCTTTGCTGTTGATGTAGCCCTAAGCAGAGACTGGCGAAAATCACTTTCATGGAAATGGGTTGCCAAGCATCCAAAAAACTACGAGTTGCCTGAAATCTCAGCAAACATTTTTTCACCCAATCTTGATGATTCTTTCAGGTAATGATCAGTACACCAAAACCACTTGGCTCACCAAATTTCGTTCTTCTAGGTTAAACCGTTCGTTTGCAGTAACCGTTTTCATTTTTAGGTTTCACTCTGTTTTCTCCTATAGGGATACATGTATTTGGAACTCTAAATCAAACACGGTTTGTGCTAGCTCTTTGAAACTTGACACAACAAAGAAGAATCAAGTTCTATCTCTATGGTTTGTTTGCTGTTGATGTAGCCCTAAGGAGAGACTGGCGAAAATCACTTTCATTTAAAGGGGTTGCCAAGCTTCCAAAAAACTACGAGTTGCCTGATATCTCAGCAAACATTTTTTGACCCAATCTTGATAATTCTTTCAGATAATGATCAGTACACCAAAACCACTTGGGTCACCAAATTTTGTTCTTGTAGGTTAAACCGTTCGTTTGCAGTAACCGTTTTCATTTTTAGGTTTCACTCTGTTTTCTCCTATAGGGATACATGTATTTGGAACTCTAAATCAAACACGGTTTGGGCTAGATCTTTGAAACTTGACACAGTAAAGCAGTTTCAAGTTCTATCTCTATGGTTTGTTTGCTGTTGATGTAGCCCTAAGCAGAGACTGGCGAAAATCACTTTCATGGAAATGGGTTGCCAAGCTTCCAAAAAACTACGAGTTGCCTGAAAACTCAGCAAACATTTTTTCACCCAATCTTGATGATTCTTTCAGGTAATGATCAGTACAACAAAACCACTTGGCTCAACACATTTTGTTCTTCTAGGTTAAACCGTTCGTTTGCAGTAACCGTTTTCATTTTTAGGTTTCACTCTGTTTTCTCCTATAGGGATACATGTATTTGGAACTCTAAATCAAACACGGTTTGTGCTAGCTCTTTGAAACTTGACAAAATAAAGCAGTTTCAAGTTCTATCTCTATGGTTTGTTTGCTGTTGATGTAGCCCTAAGCAGAGACTGGCGAAAATCACTTTCATGGAAAGGGGTTGCCAAGCTTCCAAAAAACTACGAGTTACCTGAAATCTCAGCAAACATTTTTTCACCAAATCTTGGTGATTCTTTCAGGTAATGATCAGTACACCAAAACCACTTGGCTCACCAAATTTCGTTCTTCTAGGTTAAACCGTTCGTTTGCAGTAACCGTTTTCATTTTTAGGTTTCACTCTGTTTTCTCCTATAGGGATACATGTATTTGGAACTCTAAATCAAACACGGTTTTTGCTAGCTCTTTGAAACTTGACAAAATAAAGCAGTTTCAAGTTTTATCTCTATGGTTTGTTTGCTGTTGACTTAGCCCTAAGCAGAGACTGGCGAAAATCACTTTCATGGAAAGGGATTGCCAAGCTTCCAAAAAAACTATGAGTTGCCTGAAATCTCAGCAAATATTTTTTCACCCAATCTTGGTGATTCTTTCAGGTAATGATCAGTACACCAAAACCACTTGGCTCACCAAATTTCGTTCTTCTAGGTTAAACCGTTCATTTGCAGTGACCGTTTTCATTTTTAGGTTTCACTCTGTTTTCTCCTATAGGGATGCATGTATTTGGAACTCTAATCAAACACGGTTTGTGCTAGCTCTTTGAAACTTGACACAATAAAGCAGTCTCAAGTTCTATCTCTATGGTTTCTTTGCTGTTGATGTAGCCCTAAGCAGAGACTGGCGAAAATCCCTTTCATGGAAAGGGGTTGCCAAGCATCCAAAATACTACGAGTTGCATGAAATCTCAGCAACATTTTTTCACCCAATCTTGATGATTCTTTCAGGTAATGATCAGTACACCAAAACCACTTGGCTCACCAAATTTTGTTCTTCTAGGTTAAACCGTTCGTTTGCAGTAACCGTTTTTATTTTTAGGTTTCACTCTGTTTTCTCCTATAGGGACACATGTATTTGGAACTCTAAATCAAACACGGTTTGTGCTAGCTCTTTGAAACTTGACACAACAAAGAAGAATCAAGTTCTCTCTCTATGGTTTGTTTGCTGTTGATTTAGCCCTAAGGAGAGACTGGCGAAAATCACTTTCATTTAAAGGGGTTGCCAAGCTTCCAAAAAACTACGAGTAGCCTGAAATCTCAGCAAACATTTTTTCACCCAATCTTGATTGATTCTTTCAGGTAATGATCAGTACACCAAAACTGCTTGGCTCACAAAATTTCGTTCTTATAGTTTAAACCGGTCGTTCGCAGTAACCGTTTTCATTTTTAGGTTTCACTCTGTTTTCTCCTATAGGGATACATGTATTTGGAACTCTAAATCAAACACGGTTTGTGCTAGCTCTTTGAAACTTGACACAATAAAGCAGTTTCAAGTTCTATCTCTATGGGATTGTTTGCTGTTGATGTAGCCCTAAGCAGAGACTGGCGAAAATCACTTTCATGGAAAGGGGTTGCCAAGCTTCCAAAAAACTACGAGTTACCTGAAATCTCAGCAAACATTTTTTTAATCAATCCAGATGATTCTTTCAGGTAATGATCAGTACACCAAAACCACTTGGCTCACCAAATTTCGTTCTTCTAGGTTAAAACGTTTGTTTGCAGTAACCGTATTCATTTTGAGGTTTCACTCTGTTTTTTCCTATACGGATACATATATTTGGAACTCTAAATCAAACACGGTTTGTGCTAGCTCTTTGAAACTTGACACAATAAAGCAGTTTCAAGTTCTATCTCTATGGTTTGTTTGCTGTTGATGTAGCCCTAAGCAGAGACTGGCGAAAATCACTTTCATGGAAAGGGGTTGCCAAGCATCCAAAAAACTACAAGTTGCCTGAAATCTCAGCAAACATTTTTTCACCCAATCTTGATGATTCTTTCAGGTAATGATCAGTACACCAAAACCACTTGGCTCACCAAATTTCGTTCTTCTAGGTTAAACCGTTCGTTTGCAGTAACCGTTTTCATTTTTAGGTTTCACTCTGTTTTCTCCTATAGGGATACATGTATTTAGAACTCTAAATCAAACACGGTTTGTGCTAGCTCTTTGAAACTTGACACAACAAAGAAGAATCAAGTTCTATCTCTATGGTTTGTTTGCTGTTGATGTAGCCCTAAGGAGAGACTGGCGAAAATCACTTACATTTAAAGGGGTTGCCAAGCTTCCAAAAAACTACGAGTTGCCTGATATATCAGCAAACATTTTTTAACCCAATCTTGATAATTCTTTCAGGTAATGATCAGTACACCAAAACCACTTGGGTCCCCAAATTTTGTTCTTCTAGGTTAAACCGTTCGTTTGCAGTAACCGTTTTCATTTTTAGGTTTCACTCTGTTTTCTCCTATAGGGATACATGTATTTGGAACTCTAAATCAAACACGGTTTGTGCTAGCTCTTTTAAATTTGACACAATAAAGCAGTTTCAAGTTCTATCTCTATGGATTTTTTGCTGTTGATGTAGCCCAAAGCAGAGACTGGCGAAAATCACTTTCATGGAAAGGGGTTGCCAAGCTTCCAAAAAACTACGATTTGCCTGAAATCTCAGCAAACATTTTTTTAATCAATCCTGATGATTCTTTCAGGTAATGATCAGTACACCAAAACCACTTGGCTCACCAAATTTCGTTCTTCTAGGTTAAAACGTTTGTTTGCAGTAACCGTATTCATTTTGAGGTTTCACTCTGTTTTCTCCTATAGGGATACATGTATTTGGAACTCTAAAGCAAACACGGTTTGTGCTAGCTCTTTGAAACTTGACACAGTAAAGCAGTTTCAAGTTCTATGTCTATGGTTTTTTTTGCTGTTGATGTAGCCCAAAGCAGAGACTGCCGAAAATCACTTTCATGGAAAGGGGTTGCCAAGCTTCCAAAAAACTACGAGTTGCCTGAAATCTCAGCAAACATTTTTTCACCCAATCTTGATGATTCTTTCAGGTAATGATCAGTACACCAAAACCACTTGGCTCACCAAATTTCGTTCTTCTACGTTAAACCTTTCGTTTGCAGTAACCTTTTTTATTTTTAGGTTTCACTCTGTTTCCTCCTATAGGGATACATGTATTTGGAACTCTAAATGAAACATGGTTTGTGTTAGCTCTTTGAAACTTGACACAATAAAGCAGTTTTAAGTTCTATCTCTATGGTTTGTTTGCTGTTGATGTAGCCCTAAGCAGAGACTGGCGAAAATCACTTTCATGGAAAGGGGTTGCCAAGCTTCCAAAAAACTACGAGTTGCCTGAAATCTCACCAAACATTTTTTCACCCAATCTTGATGATTCTTTCAGGTAATGATCAGTACATCAAAACCACTTGGCTCACCAAATTTCGTTCTTCTAGGTTAAACCGTTCGTTTGCAGTAACCGTTTTTATTTTTAGGTTTCACTCTGTTTTCTCCTATAGGGATACATGTATTTGGAACTCTAAATCAAACACGGTTTGTGTTAGCTCTTTGAAACTTGACACAATAAAGCAGTTTCGAGTTCTATCTCTATGGTTTGTTTGCTGTTGATGTAGCCCTAAGCAGAGCCTGGCGAAAATCACTTTCATGGAAAGGGTTTGCCAAGCTTCCAAAAAACTACGAGTTGCCTGAAATCTCAGCAAACTTTTTTCACCCAATCTTGATGATTCTTTCAGGTAATGATCAGTACACCAAAACCACTTGGCTCACAAAGTTCGTTCTTCTAGGTTCAACCGTTCGTTTCCAGTAACCGTTTTATTTTTAGGTTTCACTCTGTTTCCTCCTATAGGGATACATGTATTTGGAACTCTAAATCAAACACGGTTTGTGCTAGCTCTTTGAAACTTGACACAATAAAGCAGTTTCAAGTTCTATCTCTATGGTTTGTTTGCTGTTGATGTAGCCCTAAGCAGACACTGGCGAAAATCACTTTCATGGAAAGGGGTTGCCAAGTTTCAAAAAAACTATGAGTTGCCTGAAATCTCAGTAAACATTTTTTCACCCAATCTTGATGATTCCTTTAGGTAATGATAAGTATACCAAAACCACTTGGCTCACCAAATTTCGTTCTTCTAGGTTCAACCGTTCGTTTGCAGTAACCGTTTTCATTTTTAGGTTTCACTCTGTTTTCTCCTATAGGGATACATGTATTTGAAACTCTAAATCAAACACGGGTTGTGGTAGCTCTTTGAAATTTGACACAATAAAGCAGTTTCAAGTACTATCTCTATGGTTTGTTTGCTGTTGATGTAGCCCTAAGCAGAGACTGGCGAAAATCACTTTCATGGAAAAAGGTTGCCAAGCTTCCAAAAAACTACGAGTTGCCTGAAATCTCAGCAAATATTTTTTCACCCAATCTCGATGATTCTTTCAGGTATGATCAGTACACTAAAACCACTTGGCTCACCAAGTTTCGTTCTTCTAGGTTAAACCGTTCTTTTGCAGTAACCGTTTTCATTTTTAATTTTCACTCTGTTTTCTCCTATAGGGATACATGTATTTGGAACTCTAAATCAAACACGGTTTGTGCTAGCTCTTTGACACTTGACACAATAAAGCAGTTTCAAGTTCTATCTCTATGGTTTGTTTGCTGTTGATGTAGCCCTAAGCAGAGAATGGCGAAAATCACTTTCATGGAAAGGGGTTGCCAAGCTTCCAAAAAAATACGAGTTGCCTGAAAACTCAGCAAACATTTTTTTCACCCAATCTTGATGATTCTTTCAGGTAATGATCAGTACAACAAAACCACTTGGCTCAACACATTTTGTTCTTCTAGGTTAAACCGTTCGTTTGCAGTAACCGTTTTCATTTTTAGGTTTCACTCTGTTTTCTCCTATAGGGATACATGTATTTGGAACTCTAAATCAAACACGGTTTGTGCTAGCTCTTTGAAACTTGACAAAATAAAGCAGTTTCAAGTTCTATCTCTATGGTTTGTTTGCTGTTTATGTAGCCCTAAGCAGAGACTGGCGAAAATCACTTTCATGGAAAGGGGTTGCCAAGCTTCCAAAAAACTACAAGTTGCCTGAAATCTCAGCAAATATTTTTTCACCCAATCTCGATGATTCTTTCAGGTAATGATCAGTACACTAAAACCACTTGGCTCACCAAGTTTCGTTCTTCTAGGTTAAACCGTTCGTTTGCAGTAACCGTTTTCATTTTTAGGTTTCACTCTGTTTTCTCCTATAGGGATACATGTATTTGGAACTCTAAATCAAACACGGTTTGTGCTAGCTCTTTGACACTTGACACAATAAAGCAGTTTCAAGTTCTATCTCTATGGTTGGTTTGCTGTTGATGTAGCCCTAAGCAGAGAATGGCGAAAATCACTTTCATGGAAAGGGGTTGCCAAGCTTCCAAATAACTACGAGTTGCCTGAAAACTCAGCAAACATTTTTTCACCCAATCTTGATGATTCTTTCAGGTAATGATCAGTACAACAAAACCACTTGGCTCAACACATTTTGTTCTTCTAGGTTAAACCGTTCGTTTGCAGTAACCGTTTTCATTTTTAGGTTTCACTCTGTTTTCTCCTATAGGGATACATGTATTTGGAACTCTAAATCAAACACGGTTTGTGCTAGCTCTTTGAAACTTGACAAAATAAAGCAGTTTCAAGTTCTATCTCTATGGTTTGTTTGCTGTTTATGTAGCCCTAAGCAGAGACTGGCGAAAATCACTTTCATGGAAAGGGGTTGCCAAGCTTCCAAAAAACTACGAGTTACCTGAAATCTCAGCAAACATTTTTTCACCCAATCTTGGTGATTCTTTCAGGTAATGATCAGTACACCAAAACCACTTGGCTCACCAAATTTCGTTCTTCTAGGTTAAACCGTTCATTTGCAGTAACCGTTTTCTTTTAGGTTTCACTCTGTTTTCTCCTATAGGGATACATGTATTTGGAACTCTA
Organism: Ictidomys tridecemlineatus; assembly: GCF_052094955.1. Lineage (NCBI taxonomy): Eukaryota > Metazoa > Chordata > Mammalia > Rodentia > Sciuridae > Ictidomys > Ictidomys tridecemlineatus. Next base: position 17,554 of record NW_027525187.1, read on the forward strand.
AATCAAACACGGTTTGTGCTAGCACTTTGAAACTTGACACAACAAAGAAGAATCAAGTTCTATCTCTATGGTTTGTTTGCTGTTGATGAAGCCCTAAGGAGAGACTGGCGAAAATCACTTTCATTAAAAGGGTTGCCAAGCTTCCAAAAAACTACGAGTTGCCTGAAATCTCAGCAAACATTTTTTCACCCAATCTTGATGATTCTTTCAAGTAATGATCAGTACACCAAAACCTCTTGGCTCACCAAATTTTGTTCTTCTAGGTTAAACCGTTCGTTTGCAGTAACCGTTTTCATTTTTAGGTTTCACTCTGTTTTTTCCTATAGGGATACATGTATTTGGAACTCTAAATCAAACACGGTTTGTGCTAGCTCTTTGAAACTTGACACAATAAAGCAGTTTCAAGTTCTATCTCTATGGTTTGTTTGCTGTTGATGTAGCCCTAAGCAGAGAATGGCGAAAATCACTTTCATGGAAAGGGGTTGCCAAGCTTCCAAAAAACTACGAGTTGCCTGAAATCTCAGCAAATATTTTTTCACCCAATCTCGATGATTCTTTCAGGTAATGATCAGTACACTAAAACCACTTGGCTCACCATGTTTCGTTCTTCTAGGTTAAACCGTTCGTTTGCAGTAACCGTTTTCATTTTTAGGTTTCACTCTGTTTTCTCCTATAGGGATACATGTATTTGGAACTCTAAATCCAAACACGGTTTGTGCTAGCTCTTTGAAACTTGACACAATAAAGCAGTTTCAAGTTCTATCTCTACGGTTTGTTTGCTGTTGATGTAGCCCTAAGCAGAGAATGGCGAAAATCACTTTCATGGAAAGGGGTTGCCATGCTTCCAAAAAACTACGAGTTGCCTGAAATCTCAGCAAATATTTTTTCACCCACCCTCGATGATTCTTTCAGGTAATGATTAGTACACTAAAACCACTTGGCTCACCAAGTTTCGTTCTTCTAGGTTAAACCGTTCGTTTGCAGTAACCGTTTTCATTTTTAGGTTTCACTCTGTTTTCTCCTATAGGGATACATGTATTTGGAACTCTAAATCAAACACGGTTTGTGCTAGCTCTTTGACACTTGACACAATAAAGCAGTTTCAAGTTCTATCTCTATGGTTTGTTTGCTGTTGATGTAGCCCTAAGCAGAGAATGGCGAAAATCACTTTCATAGAAAGGGGTTGCCAAGCTTCCAAAAAACTACGAGTTGCCTGAAAACTCAGCAAACATTTTTTCACCCAATCTTGATGATTCTTTCAGGTAATGATCAGTACAACAAAACCACTTGGCTCAACACATTTTGTTCTTCTAGGTTAAACCGTTCGTTTGCAGTAACCCTTTTCATTTTAGGTTTCACTCTGTTTTCTCCTATAGGGATACATGTATTTGGAACTCTAAATCAAACACGGTTTGTGCTAGCTCTTTGAAACTTGACAAAATAAAGCAGTTTCAAGTTCTATCTCTATGGTTTGTTTGCTGTTTATGTAGCCCTAAGCAGAGACTGGCGAAAATCACTTTCATGGAAAGGGGTTGCCAAGCTTCCAAAAAAACTACGAGTTACCTGAAATCTCAGCAAACATTTTTTCACCCAATCTTGGTGATTCTTTCAGGTAATGATCAGTACACCAAAACCACTTGGCTCACCAAATTTCGTTCTTCTAGGTTAAACCGTTCGTTTGCAGTAACCGTTTTCATTTTTAGGTTTCACTCTGTTTTCTCCTATAGGGATACATGTATTTGGAACTCTAAATCAAACACGGTTTGTGCTAGCTCTTTGAAACTTGACACAACAAAGAAGAATCAAGTTCTATCTCTATGGTTTGTTTGCTGTTGATGTAGCCCTAAGGTGAGACTGGCGAAAATCACTTTCATGGACAGGGGTTGCCAAGCTTCCAAAGAACTACGAGTTGCCTGAAATCTCACCAAACATTTTTTCCCTCAATCTTGATGATTCTTTCAGGTAATGATCAGTACACCAAAACCACTTGGCTCACCAAATTTCGTTCTTCTAGGTTTAACCGTTCGTTTGCAGTAACTGTTTTCATTTATAGGTTTCACTCTGTTTTGTCCTTTAGGGATACATGTATTTGGAACTCTAAATCAAACACGGTTTGTGCTAGCTCTTTGAAACTTGACACAATAAAGCAGTTTCAAGTTCTATCTCTATGGTTTGTTTGCTGTTGATGTAGCCCTAAGCAGAGACTGGCCATAATCACTTTCATGGAAAGGGGTTGCCAAGCTTCCAAAAAACTACGAGTTGCCTGAAATCTCAGCCAACATTTTTTCACCCAATTCTTGATGATTCTTTCAGGTAATAATCAGTACACCAAAACCATTTGGCTCACCAAATTTCGTTCTTCTAGGTTAAACCGTTCGTTTGCAGTAACCGTATTCATTTTTAGGTTTCACTCTGTTTTCTCCTATAGGGATACATGTATTTGGAACTCTAAATCAAACACGGTTTGTGCTAGCTCTTTGAAACTTGACACAATAAAGCAGTTTCAAGTTCTCTCTCTATGGTTTGTTTGCTGTTGATGTAGCCCTAAGCAGAGCCTGGCGAAAATCACTTATATTTAATTGGGTTGCCAAGCTTAAAAATAACTACGAGTTGCCTGAAATCTCATCAAACATATTTTCACCCAATCTTGATGATTCTTTCAGGTAATGATCAGTACACCAAAACCACTTGGCTCACAAAGTTCGTTCTTCTAGGTTCAACCTTCGTTTCCATTAACCGTTTTATTTTTAGGTTTCACTCTGTTTCCTCCTATAGGGATACATGTATTTGGAACTCTAAATCAAACACGGTTTGTGCTAGCTCTTTGAAACTTGACATAATAAAGCAGTTTCAAGTTCTATCTCTATGGTTTGTTTGCTGTTGATAGCCCTAAGCAGAGACTGGCGAAAATCACTTTCATGGAAAGGGGTTGCCAAGTTTCAAAAAAATATGAGTTGCCTGAAATCTCAGTAAACATTTTTTCACCCAATCTTGATGATTCTTTTAGGTAATGATAAGTATACCAAAACCACTTGGCTCACCAAATTTCGTCTTCTAGGTTCAACCGTTCGTTTGCAGTAACCGTTTTCATTTTTAGGTTTCACTCTGTTTTCTCCTATAGGGATACATGTATTTGAAACTCTAAATCAAACACGGGTTGTGGTAGCTCTTTGAAATTTGACACAATAAAGCAGTTTCAAGTACTATCTCTATGGTTTGTTTGCTGTTGATGTAGCCCTAAGCAGAGACTGGCGAAAATCACTTTCATGGAAAGGGGTTGCCAAGCTTCCAAAAACTACGAGTTGCCTGAAATCTCAGCAAACATTTTTTCACCCAATCTTGATGATTCTTTCAGGTAATAATCAGTACACCAAAACCATTTCGCTCAGCAAATTTCGTTCTTCTAGGTAAAACCGTTCGTTTGCAGTAACCGTTTTCATTTTTAGGTTTCATTCTGTTTTCTCCTATATGGATACATGTATTTGGAACTCTAAATCAAACACGGTTTGTGCTAGCTCTTTGAAACTTGACACAATAAAGCAGTTTCAAGTTTTATCTCTATGGTTCGTTTGCTGTTGATGTAGCCAAAGAAGAGCCTGGCGAAAATCACTTACATTTAATGGGGTTGCCAAGCTTAAAAAAAACTACGAGTTGCCTAAAATCTCAGCAAACATTTTTTCACCCAATCTTGATGATTCTTTCAGGTAATGATCAGTACACCAAAACCACTTGGCTCACCAAATTTCGTTCTTCTAGGTTAAACCGTTCGTTTGCAGTAACCGTTTTCATTCTAGGTTTCACTCTGTTTTCTCCTATAGGGATACATGTATTTGAAACTCTAAATCAAACACGGTTTGTGCTAGCTCTTTGAAACTTGACACAATAAAGCAGTTTCAAGTTCTATCTCTATGGTTTGTTCGCTGTTGATGTAGCCCTAAGCAGAGACTGGCGAAAATCACTTTCATGGAAAGGGGTTGCCAAGCTTCCAAAACACTACGAGTTGCCTGAAATCTCAGCAAACATTTTTTCACCCAAACTTGATGATTCGTTCAGGTAATGATCAGTACACCAAAACCACTTGGCTCACCAAATTTCGTTCTTCTAGGTTAAACCGTTCGTTTGCAGTAACCGTTTTCATTTTTAGGTCTCACTCTGTTTTCTCCTATAGGGATACATGTATTTGGAACTCTAAATCAAACACGGTTTGTGCTAGCTCTTTGAAACTTGACACAACAAAGAAGAATCAAGTTCTATCTCTATGGTTTGTTTGCTGTTGATGTAGCCCTAAGGAGAGACTGGCGAAAATCACATTCATTTAAAGGGGTTGCCAAGCTTCCAAAAAAACTACGAGTTGCCTGAAATCTCAGCAAACATTTTTTCACCCAATCTTGATGATTCTTTCAGGTAATGATCAGTACACCAAAACCTCTTGGCTCACCAAATTTTGTTCTTCTAGGTTAAACCGTTCGTTTGCAGTAACCGTTTTCATTTTTAGGTTTCACTCTGTTTTCTCCTATAGGGATACATGTATTTGGAACTCTAAATCAAACACGGTTTGTGCTAGCTCTTTGAAACTTGACACAACAAAGCAGTTTCAAGTTCTATCTCTATGGTTTGTTTGCTGTTGATGTAGCCCTAAGCAGAGAATGGCGAAAATCACTTTCATGGAAAGGGGTTACCAAGCTTCCAAAAAACTACGAGTTGCCTGAAATCTCAGCAAATATTTTTTCACCAATCTCGATGATTCTTTCAGGTAATGATCAGTACACTAAAACCACTTGGCTCACCAAGTTTCGTTTTTCTAGGTTAAACCGTTCGTTTGCAGTAACCGTTTTCATTTTTAGGTTTCACTCTGTTTTCTCCTATAGGATACATGTATTTGGAACTCTAAATCAAACACGGTTTGTGCTAGCTCTTTGACACTTGACACAATAAAGCAGTTTCAAGTTCTATCTCTACGGTTTGTTTGCTGTTGATGTAGCCCTAAGCAGAGAATGGCGAAGATCACTTTCATGGAAAGGGGTTGCCATGCTTCCAAAAAACTACGAGTTGCCTGAAATCTCAGCAAATATTTTTTCACCCAACCTCGATGATTCTTTCAGGTAATGATCAGTACACTAAAACCACTTGGCTCACCAAGTTTCGTTCTTCTAGGTTAAACCGTTCGTTTGCAGTAACCGTTTTCATTTTTAGGTTTCACTCTGTTTTCTCCCATAGGGATACATGTATTTGGAACTCTAAATCAAACACGGTTTGTGC
>NW_027525188.1:0-22808 GCF_052094955.1 Ictidomys tridecemlineatus
CGTAGGGCTACATCAACAGGAAACAAATTATAGAGATAGAACTTGAACCTGCTTTATGGTGTCAAGTTTGAAAGAGCTAGCACAAACCGTGTTTGATTTAGAGTTCCAAATACATGTATCCCTATAGGAGAAAACAGAGTGAAACCTCAAAATGAAACCGGTTACTGCCAACGAACGGTTTCACCTAGAAGAACGAAATTTGGCGAGCCTAGTGTGATTGGTGTACTTATCATTACCTGAAAGTTTCATCAAGATTGGGGGAAAAAGTGTGTGCTGAGATTTCAGGCAACTCTTAGTTTTTTGGAAGCTTGGCAGGCCCTTTCCATGAAAGTGATTCTCGCCAGTCTCTGCTTAGGGCTACATCAACAGCAAACAAACCATAGAGATAGAACTTGAAACTGCTTTATTGTGTCAAGTTTCAAAGAGCTAGCACAAACCGTGTTTGATTTAGAGTTCCAAATACATGTATCCCTATAGGAGAAAACAGAGTGAAACCTCAAAATGAAACCGGTTACTGCCAACGAACGGGTTCACCTAGAAAAACGAAATTTGGCGAGCCAAGTGGGATTGGTGTACTGATCATTACCTGAAAGTTTCATCAAGATTGGGTGAAAAAGTGTGTGCTGAGATTTCAGGCAACTCGTAGTTTTTTGGAAGCTTGGCAGGCACTTTCCATGAAAGTGATTCTCGCCAGTCTCTGCTTAGGGCTACATCAACAGGAAACAAACCATAGAGATAGAACTTGATCCTGCTTTATGGTGTCAAGTTTGAAAGAGCTAGCACAAACCGTGTTTGATTTAGAGTTCCAAATACATGTATCCATCTAGGAGAAAACAGAGTGAAACCTCAAAATGAAACCGGTTACTGCCAACGAACGGTTTCACCTAGAAGAACGAAATTTGGCGAGCCAAGTGGGATTGGTGTACTGATCATTACCTGAAAGTTTCATCAAGATTGGGTGAAAAAGTGTGTGCTGAGATTTCAGGCAACTCGTAGTTTTTTGGAAGCTTGGCAGGCCCTTTCCATGAAAGTGATTCTCGCCAGTCTCTGCTTAGGGCTACATCAACAACAAACAAACCATAGAGATAGAACTTGAAACTGCTTTATTGTGTCAAGTTTCAAAGAGCTAGCACAAACCGTGTTTGATTTAGAGTTCCAAATACATGTATCCCTATAGGAGAAAACAGAGTGAAACCTCAAAATGAAACCGGTTACTGCCAATGAACGGTTTCACCTAGAAGAACGAAATTTGGCGAGCCAAGTGGGATTGGTGTACTGATCATTACCTGAAAGTTTCATCAAGATTGGGTGAAAAAGTGTGTGCTGAGATTTCAGGCAACTCTTAGTTTTTTGGAAGCTTGGCAGGCCCTTTCCATGAAAGTGATTCTCGCCAGTCTCTGCTTATGGTACATCAACAGGAAACAAACCATAGAGATAGAACTTGAACCTGCTTTATGGTGTCAAGTTTGAAAGAGATAGCACAAACCGTGTTTGATTTAGAGTTCCAAATACTTGTATCCCTCTAGGAGAAAACAGAGTGAAACCTCAAAATGAAACCGGTTACTGCCAACGAACGGTTTCACCTAGAAGAACGAAATTTGGCGAGCCAAGTGGGATTGGTGTACTGATCATTACCTGAAAGTTTCATCAAGATTGGGTGAAAAAGTGTGTGCTGAGATTTCAGGCAACTCGTAGTTTTTTGGAAGCTTGGCAGGCCCTTTCCATGAAAGTGATTCTCGCCAGTCTCTGCTTAGGGCTACATCAACAACAAACAAACCATAGAGATAGAACTTGAAACTGCTTTATGGTGTCAAGTTTCAAAGAGCTAGCACAAACCGTGTTTGATTTAGAGTTCCAAATACATGTATCCCTATAGGAGAAAACAGAATGAAACCTCAAAATGAAACCGGTTACTGCCAACGAACGGTTTCACCTAGAAGAACGAAATTTGGCGAGCCAAGTGGGATTGGTGTACTGATCATTACCTGAAAGTTTCATCAAGATTGGGTGAAAAAGTGTGTGCTGAGATTTCAGGCAACTCGTAGTTGTTTGGAAGCTTGGCAGGCCCTTTCCATGAAAGTGATTCTCGCCAGTCTCTGCTTAGGGCTACATCAACAGCAAAGAAACCATAGAGATAGAACTTGAAACTGCTTTATTGTGTCACGTTTCAAAGAGCTAGGACAAACCGTGTTTGATTTAGAGTTCCAAATACATGTATCCCTACAGGAGAAAATAGTTGTGAAACCTCAAAATGAAACCGGTTACTGCCAACGAACGGTTTCACCTAGAAGAACGAAATTTGGCAAGCCAAGTGGGATTGGTGTACTGACCATTACCTGAAAGTTTCATCAAGATTGGGTGAAAAAGTGTGTGCTGAGATTTCAGGCAACTCCTAGTTTTTTGGAAGCTTGGCAGGCCCTTTCCATGAAAGTGATTCTCGCCAGTCTCTGCTTAGGGCTACATCAACAGCAAAGAAACCATAGAGATAGAACTTGAAACTGCTTTATGGTGTCAAGTTTCAAAGAGCTAGCACAAACCGTGTTTGATTTAGAGTTCCAAATACATGTATCCCTATAGGACAAAACAGAGTGAAACCTCAAAATGAAACCGGTTACTGCCAACGAACGGTTTCACCTAGAAGAAAGAAATTTGGCGAGCCAAGTGGGATTGGTGTACTGATCATTACCTGAAAGTTTCATCAAGATTGGGTGAAAAAGTGTGTGCTGAGATTTCAGGCAACTCGTAGTTTTTTGGAAGCTTGGCAGGCCCTTTCCATGAAAGTGATTCTCGCCAGTCTCTGCTTAGGGCTACATCAACAGCAAACAAACCATAGAGATAGAACTTGAACTGCTTTATGGTGTCAAGTTTCAAAGAGCTAGCACAAACCGTGTTTGATTTAGAGTTCCAAATACATGTATCCCTATAGGACAAAACTGAGTGAAACCTCAAAATGAAACCGGTTACTGCCAACGAACGGTTTCACCTAGAAGAACGAAATTTGGCGAGCCAAGTGGGATTGGTGTACTGATCATTACCTGAAAGTTTCATCAAGATTGGGTGAAAAAGTGTGTGCTGAGATTTCAGGCAACTCTTAGTTTTTTGGAAGCTTGGCAGGCCCTTTCCATGAAAGTGATTCTCGCCAGTCTCTGCTTAGGGCTACATCAACAGCAAACAAACCATAGAGATAGAACTTGAAACTGCTTTATTGTGTCAAGTTTCAAAGAGCTAGCACAAACCGTGTTTGACTTAGAGTTCCAAATACATGTATCCCTACAGGAGAAAATAGTTGTGAAACCTCAAAATGAAACCGGTTACTGCCAACGAACGGTTTCACCTAGAAGAACGAAATTTGGCAAGCCAAGTGGGATTGGTGTACTGATCATTACCTGAAAGTTTCATCAAGATTGGGTGAAAAAGTGTGTGCTGAGATTTCAGGCAACTCTTAGTTTTTTGGAAGCTTGGCAGGCCCTTTCCATGAAAGTGATTCTCGCCAGTCTCTGCTTATGGTACATCAACAGGAAACAAACCATAGAGATAGAACTTGAACCTGCTTTATGGTGTCAAGTTTGAAAGAGATAGCACAAACCGTGTTTGATTTAGAGTTCCAAATACTTGTATCCCTCTAGGAGAAAACAGAGTGAAACCTCAAAATGAAACCGGTTACTGCCAACGAACGGTTTCACCTAGAAGAACGAAATTTGGCGAGCCAAGTGGGATTGGTGTACTGATCATTACCTGAAAGTTTCATCAAGATTGGGTGAAAAAGTGTGTGCTGAGATTTCAGGCAACTCGTAGTTTTTTGGAAGCTTGGCAGGCCCTTTCCATGAAAGTGATTCTCGCCAGTCTCTGCTTAGGGCTACATCAACAACAAACAAACCATAGAGATAGAACTTGAAACTGCTTTATGGTGTCAAGTTTCAAAGAGCTAGCACAAACCGTGTTTGATTTAGAGTTCCAAATACATGTATCCCTATAGGAGAAAACAGAATGAAACCTCAAAATGAAACCGGTTACTGCCAACGAACGGTTTCACCTAGAAGAACGAAATTTGGCGAGCCAAGTGGGATTGGTGTACTGATCATTACCTGAAAGTTTCATCAAGATTGGGTGAAAAAGTGTGTGCTGAGATTTCAGGCAACTCGTAGTTTTTTGGAAGCTTGGCAGGCCCTTTCCATGAAAGTGATTCTCGCCAGTCTCTGCTTAGGGCTACATCAACAGCAAAGAAACCATAGAGATAGAACTTGAAACTGCTTTATTGTGTCACGTTTCAAAGAGCTAGGACAAACCGTGTTTGATTTAGAGTTCCAAATACATGTATCCCTACAGGAGAAAATAGTTGTGAAACCTCAAAATGAAACCGGTTACTGCCAACGAACGGTTTCACCTAGAAGAACGAAATTTGGCAAGCCAAGTGGGATTGGTGTACTGACCATTACCTGAAAGTTTCATCAAGATTGGGTGAAAAAGTGTGTGCTGAGATTTCAGGCAACTCCTAGTTTTTTTGGAAGCTTGGCAGGCCCTTTCCATGAAAGTGATTCTCGCCAGTCTCTGCTTAGGGCTACATCAACAGCAAACAAACCATAGAGATAGAACTTGAACTGCTTTATGGTGTCAAGTTTCAAAGAGCTAGCACAAACCGTGTTTGATTTAGAGTTCCAAATACATGTATCCCTATAGGACAAAACTGAGTGAAACCTCAAAATGAAACCGGTTACTGCCAACGAACGGTTTCACCTAGAAGAACGAAATTTGGCGAGCCAAGTGGGATTGGTGTACTGATCATTACCTGAAAGTTTCATCAAGATTGGGTGAAAAAGTGTGTGCTGAGATTTCAGGCAACTCGTAGTTTTTTGGAAGCTTGGCAGGCCCTTTCCATGAAAGTGATTCTCGCCAGTCTCTGCTTAGGGCTACATCAACAGCAAACAAACCATAGAGATAGAACTTGAAACTGCTTTATTGTGTCAAGTTTCAAAGAGCTAGCACAAACCGTGTTTGACTTAGAGTTCCAAATACATGTATCCCTACAGGAGAAAATAGTTGTGAAACCTCAAAATGAAACCGGTTACTGCCAACGAACGGTTTCACCTAGAAGAACGAAATTTGGCAAGCCAAGTGGGATTGGTGTACTGATCATTACCTGAAAGTTTCATCAAGATTGGGTGAAAAAGTGTGTGCTGAGATTTCAGGCAACTCGTAGTTTTTTGGAAGCTTGGCAGGCCCTTTCCATGAAAGTGATTCTCGCCAGTCTCTGCTTAGGGCTACATCAACAGCAAACAAACCATAGAGATAGAACTTGAAACTGCTTTATTGTGTCAAGTTTCAAAGAGCTAGCACAAACCGTGTTTGATTTAGAGTTCCAAATACATGTATCCCTATAGGAGAAAACAGAGTGAAACCTCAAAATGAAACCGGTTACTGCCAACGAACGGTTTCACCTAGAAGAACGAAATTTGGCGAGCCAAGTGGGATTGGTGTACTGATCATTACCTGAAAGTTTCATCAAGATTGGGTGAAAAAGTGTGTGCTGAGATTTCAGGCAACTCGTAGTTTTTTGGAAGCTTGGCAGGCCCTTTCCATGAAAGTGATTCTCGCCAGTCTCTGCTTAGGGCTACATGAACAGCAAACAAACCATAGAGATAGAACTTGAAACTGCTTTATGGTGTCAAGTTTCAAAGAGCTAGCACAAACCGTGTTTGATTTAGAGTTCCAAATACATGTATCCCTACAGGAGAAAATAGTTGTGAAACCTCAAAATGAAACCGGTTACTGCCAACGAACGGTTTCACCTAGAAGAACGAAATTTGGCAAGCCAAGTGGGATTGGTGTACTGATCATTACCTGAAAGTTTCATCAAGATTGGGTGAAAAAGTGTGTGCTGAGATTTCAGGCAACTCTTAGTTTTTTGGAAGCTTGGCAGGCCCTTTCCATGAAAGTGATTCTCGCCAGTCTCTGCTTAGGGCTACATCAACAGCAAACAAACCATAGAGATAGAACTTGAAACTGCTTTATGGTGTCAAGTTTCAAAGAGCTAGCACAAACCGTGTTTGATTTAGAGTTCCAAATACATGTATCCCTATAGGAGAAAACAGAGTGAAACCTCAAAATGAAACCGGTTACTGCCAACGAACGGTTTCACCTAGAAGAACGAATTTGGCGAGCCAAGTGGGATTGGTGTACTGATCATTACCTGAAAGTTTCATCAAGATTGGGTGAAAAAGTGTGTGCTGAGATTTCAGGCAACTCGTAGTTTTTTGGAAGCTTGGCAGGCCCTTTCCATGAAAGTGATTCTCACCAGTCTCTGCGTAGGGCTACATCAACAGGAAACAAATTATAGAGATAGAACTTGAACCTGCTTTATGGTGTCAAGTTTGAAAGAGCTAGCACAAACCGTGTTTGATTTAGAGTTCCAAATACATGTATACCTATAGGAGAAAACAGAGTGAAACCTCAAAATGAAACCGGTTACTGCCAACGAACGGTTTCACCTAGAAGAACGAAATTTGGCGAGCCAAGTGTGATTGGTGTACTTATCATTACCTGAAAGTTTCATCAAGATTGGGGGAAAAAGTGTGTTCTGAGATTTCAGGCAACTCGTAGTTTTTTGGAAGCTTGGCAGGCCCTTTCCATGAAAGTGATTCTCGCCAGTCTCTGCTTAGGGCTAAATCAACAGAAAACATACCATAGAGATAGAACTTGAAACTGCTTTATTGTGTCAAGTTTCAAAGAGCTAGCACAAACCGTGTTTGACTTAGAGTTCCAAATACATGTATCCCTACAGGAGAAAATAGTTGTGAAACCTCAAAATGAAACCGGTTACTGCCAACGAACGGTTTCACCTAGAAGAACGAAATTTGGCAAGCCAAGTGGGATTGGTGTACTGATCATTACCTGAAAGTTTCATTAAGATTGGGTGAAAAAGTGTGTGCTGAGATTTCAGGCAACTCTTAGTTTTTTGGAAGCTTGGCAGGCCCTTTCCATGAAAGTGATTCTCGCCAGTCTCTGCTTAGGGCTACATCAACAGCAAACAAACCATAGAGATAGAACTTGAAACTGCTTTATTGTGTCAAGTTTCAAAGAGCTAGCACAAACCGTGTTTGATTTAGAGTTCCAAATACATGTATCCCTATAGGAGAAAACAGAGTGAAACCTCAAAATGAAACCGGTTACTGCCAACGAACGGGTTCACCTAGAAAAACGAAATTTGGCGAGCCAAGTGGGATTGGTGTACTGATCATTACCTGAAAGTTTCATCAAGATTGGGTGAAAAAGTGTGTGCTGAGATTTCAGGCAACTCGTAGTTTTTTGGAAGCTTGGCAGGCACTTTCCATGAAAGTGATTCTCGCCAGTCTCTGCTTAGGGCTACATCAACAGGAAACAAACCATAGAGATAGAACTTGATCCTGCTTTATGGTGTCAAGTTTGAAAGAGCTAGCACAAACCGTGTTTGATTTAGAGTTCCAAATACATGTATCCATCTAGGAGAAAACAGAGTGAAACCTCAAAATGAAACCGGTTACTGCCAACGAACGGTTTCACCTAGAAGAACGAAATTTGGCGAGCCAAGTGGGATTGGTGTACTGACCATTACCTGAAACTTTCATCAAGATTGGGTGAAAAAGTGTGTGCTGAGATTTCAGGCAACTCGTAGTTTTTTGGAAGCTTGGCAGGCCCTTTCCATGAAAGTGATTCTCGCCAGTCTCTGCTTAGGGCTACATCAACAGGAAACAAATTATAGAGATAGAACTTGAACCTGCTTTATGGTGTCAAGTTTGAAAGAGCTAGCACAAACCGTGTTTGATTTAGAGTTCCAAATACATGTATCCCTATAGGAGAAAACAGAGTGAAACCTCAAAATGAAACCGGTTACTGCCAACGAACGGTTTCACCTAGAAGAACGAAATTTGGCGAGCCAAGTGTGATTGGTGTACTTATCATTACCTGAAAGTTTCATCAAGATTGGGGGAAAAAGTGTGTTCTGAGATTTCAGGCAACTCGTAGTTTTTGGAAGCTTGGCAGGCCCTTTCCATGAAAGTGATTCTCGTCAGTCTCTGCTTAGGGCTAAATCAACAGAAAACATACCATAGAGATAGAACTTGAAACTGCTTTATTGTGTCAAGTTTCAAAGAGCTAGCACAAACCGTGTTTGATTTAGAGTTCCAAATACATGTATCCCTACAGGAGAAAATAGTTGTGAAACCTCAAAATGAAACCGGTTACTGGCAACGAACGGTTTCACCTAGAAGAACGAAATTTGGCAAGCCAAGTGGGATTGGTGTACTGATCATTACCTGAAAGTTTCATTAAGATTGGGTGAAAAAGTGTGTGCTGAGATTTCAGGCAACTCTTAGTTTTTTGGAAGCTTGGCAGGCCCTTTCCATGAAAGTGATTCTCGCCAGTCTCTGCTTAGGGCTACATCAACAGCAAACAAACCATAGAGATAGAACTTGAAACTGCTTTATTGTGTCAAGTTTCAAAGAGCTAGCACAAACCGTGTTTGATTTAGAGTTCCAAATACATGTATCCCTATAGGAGAAAACAGAGTGAAACCTCAAAATGAAACCGGTTACTGCCAACGAACGGGTTCACCTAGAAAAACGAAATTTGGCGAGCCAAGTGGGATTGGTGTACTGATCATTACCTGAAAGTTTCATCAAGATTGGGTGAAAAAGTGTGTGCTGAGATTTCAGGCAACTCGTAGTTTTTTGGAAGCTTGGCAGGCACTTTCCATGAAAGTGATTCTCGCCAGTCTCTGCTTAGGGCTACATCAACAGGAAACAAACCATAGAGATAGAACTTGATCCTGCTTTATGGTGTCAAGTTTGAAAGAGCTAGCACAAACCGTGTTTGATTTAGAGTTCCAAATACATGTATCCATCTAGGAGAAAACAGAGTGAAACCTCAAAATGAAACCGGTTACTGCCAACGAACGGTTTCACCTAGAAGAACGAAATTTGGCGAGCCAAGTGGGATTGGTGTACTGACCATTACCTGAAACTTTCATCAAGATTGGGTGAAAAAGTGTGTGCTGAGATTTCAGGCAACTCGTAGTTTTTTGGAAGCTTGGCAGGCCCTTTCCATGAAAGTGATTCTCGCCAGTCTCTGCTTAGGGCTACATCAACAGCAAACAAACCATAGAGATAGAACTTGAAACTGCTTTATTGTGTCAAGTTTCAAAGAGCTAGCACAAACCGTGTTTGATTTAGAGTTCCAAATACATGTATCCCTATAGGAGAAAACAGAGTGAAACCTCAAAATGAAACCGGTTACTGCCAACGAACGGTTTCACCTAGAAGAACGAAATTTGGCGAGCCAAGTGGGATTGGTGTACTGACCATTACCTGAAACTTTCATCTAGTTTGGGTGAAAAAGTGTGTGCTGAGATTTCAGGCAACTCGTAGTTTTTTGGAAGCTTGGCAGGCCCTTTCCATGAAAGTGATTCTCGCCAGTCTCTGCTTAGGGCTACATCAACAGCAAAGAAACCATAGAGATAGAACTTGAAACTGCTTTATTGTGTCACGTTTCAAAGAGCTAGGACAAACCGTGTTTGATTTAGAGTTCCAAATACATGTATCCCTACAGGAGAAAATAGTTGTGAAACCTCAAAATGAAACCGGTTACTGCCAACGAACGGTTTCACCTAGAAGAACGAAATTTGGCAAGCCAAGTGGGATTGGTGTACTGACCATTACCTGAAAGTTTCATCAAGATTGGGTGAAAAAGTGTGTGCTGAGATTTCAGGCAACTCCTAGTTTTTTGGAAGCTTGGCAGGCCCTTTCCATGAAAGTGATTCTCGCCAGTCTCTGCTTAGGGCTACATCAACAGCAAAGAAACCATAGAGATAGAACTTGAAACTGCTTTATGGTGTCAAGTTTCAAAGAGCTAGCACAAACCGTGTTTGATTTAGAGTTCCAAATACATGTATCCCTATAGGACAAAACAGAGTGAAACCTCAAAATGAAACCGGTTACTGCCAACGAACGGTTTCACCTAGAAGAAAGAAATTTGGCGAGCCAAGTGGGATTGGTGTACTGATCATTACCTGAAAGTTTCATCAAGATTGGGTGAAAAAGTGTGTGCTGAGATTTCAGGCAACTCGTAGTTTTTTGGAAGCTTGGCAGGCCCTTTCCATGAAAGTGATTCTCGCCAGTCTCTGCTTAGGGCTACATCAACAGCAAAGGAACCATAGAGATAGAACTTGAACTGCTTTATGGTGTCAAGTTTCAAAGAGCTAGCACAAACCGTGTTTGATTTAGAGTTCCAAATACATGTATCCCTATAGGACAAAACTGAGTGAAACCAATAAATGAAACCGGTTACTGCCAACGAACGGTTTCACCTAGAAGAACGAAATTTGGCGAGCCAAGTGGGATTGGTGTACTGATCATTACCTGAAAGTTTCATCAAGATTGGGTGAAAAAGTGTGTGCTGAGATTTCAGGCAACTCTTAGTTTTTTGGAAGCTTGGCAGGCCCTTTCCATGAAAGTGATTCTCGCCAGTCTCTGCTTAGGGCTACATCAACAGCAAACAAACCATAGAGATAGAACTTGAAACTGCTTTATTGTGTCAAGTTTCAAAGAGCTAGCACAAACCGTGTTTGATTTAGAGTTCCAAATACATGTATCCCTATAGGAGAAAACAGAGTGAAACCTCAAAATGAAACCGGTTACTGCCAACGAACGGGTTCACCTAGAAAAACGAAATTTGGCGAGCCAAGTGGGATTGGTGTACTGATCATTACCTGAAAGTTTCATCAAGATTGGGTGAAAAAGTGTGTGCTGAGATTTCAGGCAACTCGTAGTTTTTTGGAAGCTTGGCAGGCACTTTCCATGAAAGTGATTCTCGCCAGTCTCTGCTTAGGGCTACATCAACAGCAAAGAAACCATAGAGATAGAACTTGAAACTGCTTTATTGTGTCAAGTTTCAAAGAGCTAGGACAAACCGTGTTTGATTTAGAGTTCCAAATACATGTATCCCTACAGGAGAAAATAGTTGTGAAACCTCAAAATGAAACCGGTTACTGCCAATGAACGGTTTCACCTAGAAGAACGAAATTTGGCAAGCCAAGTGGGATTGGTGTACTGATCATTACCTGAAAGTTTCATCAAGATCTGGTGAAAAAGTGTGTGCTGAGATTTCAGGCAACTCTTAGTTTTTTGGAAGCTTGGCAGGCCCTTTCCATGAAAGTGATTCTCGCCTGTCTCTGCTTAGGGCTACATCAACAGCAAACAAACCATAGAGATAGAACTTGAAACTGCTTTATGGTGTCAAGTTTCAAAGAGCTAGCACAAACCGTGTTTGATTTAGAGTTCCAAATACATGTATCCCTATAGGAGAAAACAGAGTGAAACCTCAAAATGAAACCGGTTATTGCCAACGAACGGTTTCACCTAGAAGAACGAAATTTGGCGAGCCAAGTGGGATTGGTGTACTGATCATTACCTGAAAGTTTCATCAAGATTGGGTGAAAAAGTGTGTGTTGAGATTTCAGGCAACTCGTAGTTTTTTGGAAGCTTGGCAGGCCCTTTCCATGAAAGTGATTCTCACCAGTCTCTGCGTAGGGCTACATCAACAGGAAACAAATTATAGAGATAGAACTTGAACCTGCTTTATGGTGTCAAGTTTGAAAGAGCTAGCACAAACCGTGTTTGATTTAGAGTTCCAAATACATGTATCCCTATAGGAGAAAACAGAGTGAAACCTCAAAATGAAACCGGTTACTCCCAACGAACGGTTTCACCTAGAAGAACGAAATTTGGCGAGCCAAGTGTGATTGGTGTACTTATCATTACCTGAAAGTTTCATCAAGATTGGGGGAAAAAGTGTGTGCTGAGATTTCAGGCAACTCGTAGTTTTTTGGAAGCTTGGCAGGCCCTTTCCATGAAAGTGATTCTCGCCAGTCTCTGCTTAGGGCTAAATCAACAGAAAACAAACCATAGAGATAGAACTTGAAACTGCTTTATTGTGTCAAGTTTCAAAGAGCTAGCACAAACCGTGTTTGACTTAGAGTTCCAAATACATGTATCCCTACAGGAGAAAATAGTTGTGAAACCTCAAAATGAAACCGGTTACTGCCAACGAACGGTTTCACCTAGAAGAACGAAATTTGGCAAGCCAAGTGGGATTGGTGTACTGATCATTACCTGAAAGTTTCATCAAGATTGGGTGAAAAAGTGTGTGCTGAGATTTCAGGCAACTCTTAGTTTTTTGGAAGCTTGGCAGGCCCTTTCCATGAAAGTGATTCTCGCCAGTCTCTGCTTATGGTACATCAACAGGAAACAAACCATAGAGATAGAACTTGAACCTGCTTTATGGTGTCAAGTTTGAAAGAGATAGCACAAACCGTGTTTGATTTAGAGTTCCAAATACTTGTATCCCTCTAGGAGAAAACAGAGTGAAACCTCAAAATGAAACCGGTTACTGCCAACGAACGGTTTCACCTAGAAGAACGAAATTTGGCGAGCCAAGTGGGATTGGTGTACTGATCATTACCTGAAAGTTTCATCAAGATTGGGTGAAAAAGTGTGTGCTGAGATTTCAGGCAACTCGTAGTTTTTTGGAAGCTTGGCAGGCCCTTTCCATGAAAGTGATTCTCGCCAGTCTCTGCTTAGGGCTACATCAACAACAAACAAACCATAGAGATAGAACTTGAAACTGCTTTATGGTGTCAAGTTTCAAAGAGCTAGCACAAACCATGTTTGATTTAGAGTTCCAAATACATGTATCCCTATAGGAGAAAACAGAGTGAAACCTCAAAATGAAACCGGTTACTGCCAACGAACGGTTTCACCTAGAAGAACGAAATTTGGCGAGCCAAGTGGGATTGGTGTACTGATCATTACCTGAAAGTTTCATCAAGATTGGGTGAAAAAGTGTGTGCTGAGATTTCAGGCAACTCGTAGTTGTTTGGAAGCTTGGCAGGCCCTTTCCATGAAAGTGATTCTCGCCAGTCTCTGCTTAGGGCTACATCAACAGCAAAGAAACCATAGAGATAGAACTTGAAACTGCTTTATTGTGTCAAGTTTCAAAGAGCTAGGACAAACCGTGTTTGATTTAGAGTTCCAAATACATGTATCAATACAGGAGAAAATAGTTGTGAAACCTCAAAATGAAACCGGTTACTTCCAACGAACGGTTTCACCTAGAAGAACGAAATTTGGCAAGCCAAGCGGGATTGGTGTACTGATCATTACCTGAAAGTTTCATCAAGATCTGGTGAAAAAGTGTGTGCTGAGATTTCAGGCAACTCTTAGTTTTTGGAAGCTTGGCAGGCCCTTTCCATGAAAGTGATTCTCGCCTGTCTCTGCTTAGGGCTACATCAACAGCAAACAAACCATAGAGATAGAACTTGAAACTGCTTTATGGTGTCAAGTTTCAAAGAGCTAGCACAAACCGTGTTTGATTTAGAGTTCCAAATACATGTATCCCTATAGGAGAAAACAGAGTGAAACCTCAAAATGAAACCGGTTACTGCCAACGAACGGTTTCACCTAGAAGAACGAAATTTGGGGAGCCAAGTGGGATTGGTGTACTTATCATTACCTGAAAGTTTCATCAAGATTGGGTGAAAAAGTGTGTGCTGAGATTTCAGGCAACTCGTAGTTTTTTGGAAGCTTGGCAGGCCCTTTCCATGAAAGTGATTCTCACCAGTCTCTGCTTAGGGCTACATCAACAGGAAACAAACCATAGAGATAGAACTTGAACCTGCTTTATGGTGTCAAGTTTGAAAGAGCTAGCACAAACCGTGTTTGATTTAGAGTTCCAAATACATGTATCCCTATAGGACAAAACAGAGTGAAACCTCAAAATGAAACCGGTTACTGCCAACGAACGGTTTCACCTAGAAGAACGAAATTTGGCAAGCCAAGTGGGATTGGTGTACTGATCATTACCTGAAAGTTTCATCAAGATTGGGTGAAAAAGTGTGTGCTGAGATTTCAGGAAACTCGTAGTTTTGGGGAAGCTTGGCAGGCCCTTTCCATGAAAGTGATTCTCGCCAGTCTCTGCTTAGGGCTACATGAACAGCAAACAAACCATAGAGATAGAACTTGAAACTGCTTTATTGTGTCAAGTTTCAAAGAGCTAGCACAAACCGTGTTTGATTTAGAGTTCCAAATACATGTATCCCTATAGGAGAAAACAGAGTGAAACCTCAAAATGAAACCGGTTACTGCCAACGAACGGTTTCACCTAGAAGAACAAAATTTGGCGAGCCAAGTGGGATTGATGTACTGATCATTACCTGAAAGTTTCATCAAGATTGGGTGAAAAAGTGTGTGCTGAGATTTCAGGCAACTCGTAGTTGTTTGGAAGCTTGGAAGGCCCTTTCCATGAAAGTGATTCTCGCCAGTCTCTGCTTAGGGCTACATCAACAGCAAACAAACCATAGAGATAGAACTTGAACTGCTTTATGGTGTCAAGTTTCAAAGAGCTAGCACAAACCGTGTTTGATTTAGTGTTCCAAATACATGTATCCGTATAGGACAAAACTGAGTGAAACCTCAAAATGAAACCGGTTACTGCCAACGAACGGTTTCACCTAGAAGAACGAAATTTGGCGAGCCAAGTGGGATTGGTGTACTGATCATTACCTGAAAGTTTCATCAAGATTGGGTGAAAAAGTGTGTGCTGAGATTTCAGGCAACTCGTAGTTTTTGGGAAGCTTGGCAGGCCCTTTCCATGAAAGTGATTCTCGCCAGTCTCTGCTTAGGGCTACATGAACAGCAAACAAACCATAGAGATAGAACTTGAAACTGCTTTATGGTGTCAAGTTTCAAAGAGCTAGCACAAACCGTGTTTGATTTAGAGTTCCAAATACATGTATCCCTACAGAAGAAAATAGTTGTGAAACCTCAAAATGAAACCGGTTACTGCCAACGAACGGTTTCACCTAGAAGAACGAAATTTGGCGAGCCAAGTGGGATTGGTGTACTGATCATTACCTGAAAGTTTCATCAAGATTGGGTGAAAAAGTGTGTGCTGAGATTTTAGGCAACTCTTAGTTTTTTGGAAGCTTGGCAGGCCCTTTCCATGAAAGTGATTCTCGCCAGTCTCTGCTTAGGGCTACATCAACAGCAAACAAACCATAGAGATAGAACTTGAAACTGCTTTATTGTGTCAAGTTTCAAAGAGCTAGCACAAACCGTGTTTGATTTAGAGTTCCAAATACATGTATCCCTATAGGAGAAAACAGAGTGAAACCTCAAAATGAAACCGGTTACTGCCAACGAACGGTTTCACCTAGAAGAACGAAATTTGGCGAGCCAAGTGGGATTAGTGTACTGATCATTACCTGAAAGTTTCATCAAGATTGGGTGAAAAAGTGTGTGCTGAGATTTCAGGCAACTCGTAGTTTTTTGGAAGCTTGGCAGGCCCTTTCCATGAAAGTGATTCTCGCCAGTCTCTGCTTAGGGCTACATCAACAGCAAACAAACCATAGAGATAGAACTTGAAACTGCTTTGTTGTGTTCAAGTTTCAAAGAGCTAGCACAACCGTGTTTGATTTAGAGTTCCAAATACATGTATCCCTCTAGGAGAAAACAGAGTGAAACCTCAAAATGAAACCGGTTACTGCCAACGAACGGTTTCACCTAGAAGAACGAAATTTGGCGAGCCAAGTGGGATTGGTGTACTGATCATTACCTGAAAGTTTCATCAAGATTGGGTGAAAAAGTGTGTGCTGAGATTTCAAACAACTCGTAGTTTTTTGGAAGCTTGGCAGGCACTTTCCATGAAAGTGATTCTCGCCAGTCTCTGCTTAGGGCTACATCAACAGGAAACAAACCATAGAGATAGAACTTGAACCTGCTTTATGGTGTCAAGTTTGAAAGAGCTAGCACAAACCGTGTTTGATTTAGAGTTCCAAATACATGTATCCCTAGGAGAAAACAGAGTGAAACCTCAAAATGAAACCGGTTACTGCCAACGAACGGTTTCACCTAGAAGAACGACATTTGGCGAGCCAAGTGGGATTGGTGTACTGATCATTACCTGAAAGTTTCATCAAGATTGGGTGAAAAAGTGTGTGCTGAGATTTCAGGCAACTCGTAGTTTTTTGGAAGCTTGGCAGGCCCTTTCCATGAAAGTGATTCTTGCCAGTCTCTGCTTAGGGCTACATCAACAACAAACAAACCATAGAGATAGAACTTGAAACTGCTTTATTGTGTCAAGTTTCAAAGAGCTAGCACAAACCGTGTTTGATTTAGAGTTCCAAATACATGTATCCCTATAGGAGAAAACAGAGTGAAACCTCAAAATGAAACCGGTTACTGCCAACGAACGGTTTCACCTAGAAGAACGAAATTTGGCGAGCCAAGTGGGATTGGTGTACTGATCATTACCTGAAAGTTTCATCAAGATTGGGTGAAAAAGTGTGTGCTGAGATTTCAGGCAACTCGTAGTTGTTTGGAAGCTTGGCAGGCCCTTTCCATGAAAGTGATTCTCGCCAGTCTCTGCTTAGGGCTACATCAACAGCAAAGAAACCATAGAGATAGAACTTGAAACTGCTTTATTGTGTCAAGTTTCAAAGAGCTAGGACAAACCGTGTTTGATTTAGAGTTCCAAATACATGTATCCCTACAGGAGAAAATAGTTGTGAAACCTCAAAATGAAACCGGTTACTGCCAACGAACGGTTTCACCTAGAAGAACGAAATTTGGCAAGCCAAGTGGGATTGGTGTACTGATCATTACCTGAAAGTTTCATCAAGATCTGGTGAAAAAGTGTGTGCTGAGATTTCAGGCAACTCTTAGTTTTTTGGAAGCTTGGCAGGCCCTTTCCATGAAAGTGATTCTCGCCTGTCTCTGCTTAGGGCTACATCAACAGCAAACAAACCATAGAGATAGAACTTGAAACTGCTTTATGGTGTCAAGTTGCAAAGAGCTAGCACAAACCGTGTTTGATTTAGAGTTCCAAATACATGTATCCCTATAGGAGAAAACAGAGTGAAACCTCAAAATGAAACCGGTTATTGCCAACGAACGGTTTCACCTAGAAGAACGAAATTTGGCGAGCCAAGTGGGATTGGTGTACTGATCATTACCTGAAAGTTTCATCAAGATTGGGTGAAAAAGTGTGTGCTGAGATTTCAGGCAACTCGTAGTTTTTTGGAAGCTTGGCAGGCCCTTTCCATGAAAGTGATTCTCACAAGTCTCTGCGTAGGGCTACATCAACAGGAAACAAATTATAGAGATAGAACTTGAACCTGCTTTATGGTGTCAAGTTTGAAAGAGCTAGCACAAACCGTGTTTGATTTAGAGTTCCAAATACATGTATCCCTATAGGAGAAAACAGAGTGAAACCTCAAAATGAAACCGGTTACTCCCAACGAACGGTTTCACCTAGAAGAACGAAATTTGGCGAGCCAAGTGGGATTGGTGTACTGATCATTACCTGAAAGTTTCATCAAGATTGGGGGAAAAAGTGTGTGCTGAGATTTCAGGCAACTCGTAGTTTTTTGGAAGCTTGGCAGGCCCTTTCCATGAAAGTGATTCTCGCCAGTCTCTGCTTACAGCTAAATCAACAGAAAACAAACCATAGAGATAGAACTTGAAACTGCTTTATTGTGTCAAGTTTCAAAGAGCTAGCACAAACCGTGTTTGACTTAGAGTTCCAAATACATGTATCCCTACAGGAGAAAATAGTTGTGAAACCTCAAAATGAAACCGGTTACTGCCAACGAACGGTTTCACCTAGAAGAACGAAATTTGGCAAGACAAGTGGGATTGGTGTACTGATCATTACCTGAAAGTTTCATCAAGATTGGGTGAAAAAGTGTGTGCTGAGATTTCAGGCAACTCTTAGTTTTTTGGAAGCTTGGCAGGCCCTTTCCATGAAAGTGATTCTCCCCAGTCTCTGCTTAGGGCTACATCAACAGCAAACAAACCATAGAGATAGAACTTGAAACTGCTTTATTGTGTCAAGTTTCAAAGAGCTAGCACAAACCGTGTTTGATTTAGAGTTCCAAATACATGTATCCCTATAGGAGAAAACAGAGTGAAACCTCAAAATGAAACCGGTTACTGCCAACGAACGGGTTCACCTAGAAGAACGAAATTTGGCGAGCCAAGTGGGATTGGTGTACTGATCATTACCTGAAAGTTTCATCAAGATTGGGTGAAAAAGTGTGTGCTGAGATTTCAGGCAACTCGTAGTTTTTTGGAAGCTTGGCAGGCCCTTTCCATGAAAGTGATTCTCGCCAGTCTCTGCTTAGGGCTACATCAACAGGAAACAAACCATAGAGATAGAACTTGAACCTGCTTTATGGTGTCAAGTTTGAAAGAGATAGCACAAACCGTGTTTGATTTAGAGTTCCAAATACTTGTATCCCTCTAGGAGAAAACAGAGTGAAACCTCAAAATGAAACCGGTTACTGCCAACGAACGGTTTCACCTAGAAGAACGAAATTTGGCGAGCCAAGTGGGATTGGTGTACTGATCATTACCTGAAAGTTTCATCAAGATTGGGTGAAAAAGTGTGTGCTGAGATTTCAGGCAACTCGTAGTTTTTTGGAAGCTTGCCAGGCCCTTTCCATGAAAGTGATTCTCGCCAGTCTCTGCTTAGGGCTACATCAACAACAAACAAACCATAGAGATAGAACTTGAAACTGCTTTATGGTGTCAAGTTTCAAAGAGCTAGCACAAACCATGTTTGATTTAGAGTTCCAAATACATGTATCCCTATAGGAGAAAACAGAGTGAAACCTCAAAATGAAACCGGTTACTGCCAACGAACGGCTTCACCTAGAAGAACGAAATTTGGCGAGCCAAGTGGGATTGGTGTACTGATCATTACCTGAAAGTTTCATCAAGATTGGGTGAAAAAGTGTGTGCTGAGATTTCAGGCAACTCGTAGTTGTTTGGAAGCTTGGCAGGCCCTTTCCATGAAAGTGATTCTCGCCAGTCTCTGCTTAGGGCTACATCAACAGCAAAGAAACCATAGAGATAGAACTTGAAACTGCTTTATTGTGTCAAGTTTCAAAGAGCTAGGACAAACCGTGTTTGATTTAGAGTTCCAAATACATGTATCCCTACAGGAGAAAATAGTTGTGAAACCTCAAAATGAAACCGGTTACTGCCAACGAACGGTTTCACCTAGAAGAACGAAATTTGGCAAGCCAAGTGGGATTGGTGTACTGATCATTACCTGAAAGTTTCATCAAGATCTGGTGAAAAGTGTGTGCTGAGATTTCAGGCAACTCTTAGTTTTTTGGAAGCTTGGCAGGCCCTTTCCATGAAAGTGATTCTCGCCTGTCTCTGCTTAGGGCTACATCAACAGCCAACAAACCATAGAGATAGAACTTGAAACTGCTTTATGGTGTCAAGTTTCAAAGAGCTAGCACAAACCGTGTTTGATTTAGAGTTCCAAATACATGTATCCCTATAGGAGAAAACAGAGTGAAACCTCAAAATGAAACCGGTTACTGCCAACGAACGGTTTCACCTAGAAGAACGAAATTTGGGGAGCCAAGTGGGATTGGTGTACTGATCATTACCTGAAAAGTTTCATCAAGATTGGGTGAAAAAGTGTGTGCTGAGATTTCAGGCAACTCGTAGTTTTTTGGAAGCTTGGCAGGCCCTTTCCATGAAAGTGATTCTCACCAGTCTCTGCTTAGGGCTACATCAACAGGAAACAAACCATAGAGATAGAACTTGAACCTGCTTTATGGTGTCAAGTTTGAAAGAGCTAGCACAAACCGTGTTTGATTTAGAGTTCCAAATACATGTATCCCTATAGGACAAAACAGAGTGAAACCTCAAAATGAAACCGGTTACTGCCAACGAACGGTTTCACCTAGAAGAACGAAATTTGGCGAGCCAAGTGGGATTGGTGTACTGATCATTACCTGAAAGTTTTATCAAGATTGGGAGAAAAAGTGTGTGCTGAGATTTCAGGCAACTCGTAGTTTTTTGGAAGCTTGGCAGGCCCTTTCCATGAAAGTGATTCTCGCCAGTCTCTGCTTAGGGCTACATCAACAGCAAACAAACCATAGTGATAGAACTTGAAACTGCTTTATTGTGTCAAGTTTCCAAGAGCTAGCACAAACCGTCTTTGATTTAGAGTTCCAAATACATGTATCCCTACAGGAGAAAATAGTTGTGAAACCTCAAAATGAAACCGGTTACTGCCAACGAACGGTTTCACCTAGAAGAACGAAATTTGGCAAGCCAAGTGGGATTGGTGTACTGATCATTACCTGAAAGTTTCATCAAGATTGGGTGAAAAAGTGTGTGCTGAGATTTTAGGCAACTCGTAGTTTTTTGGAAGCTTGGCAGGCCCTTTCCATGAAAGTGATTCTCGCCAGTCTCTGCTTAGGGCTACATGAACAGCAAACAAACCATAGAGATAGAACTTGAAACTGCTTTATGGTGTCAAGTTTCAAAGAGCTAGCACAAACCGTCTTTGATTTAGAGTTCCAAATACATGTAACCCTATAGGACAAAACTGAGTGAAACCTCAAAATGAAACCGGTTACTGCCAACGAACGGTTTCACCTAGAAGAACGAAATTTGGCGAGCCAAGTGGGATTGGTGTACTGATCATTACCTGAAAGTTTCATCAAGATTGGGTGAAAAAGTGTGTGCTGAGATTTCAGGCAACTCGTAGTTTTTTGGAAGCTTGGCAGGCCCTTTCCATGAAAGTGATTCTCGCCAGTCTCTGCTTAGGGCTACATCAACAGCAAACAAACCATAGAGATAGAACTTGAAACTGCTTTATGGTGTCAAGTTTCAAAGAGCTAGCACAAACCGTGTTTGATTTAGAGTTCCAAATACATGTATCCCTCTAGGAGAAAACAGAGTGAAACCTCAAAATGAAACCGGTTACTGCCAACGAACGGTTTCACCCTAGAAGAACGAAATTTGGCGAGCCAAGTGGGATTGGTGTACTGATCATTACCTGAAAGTTTCATCAAGATTGGGTGAAAAAGTGTGTGCTGAGATTTCAGGCAACTCGTAGTTTTTTGGAAGCTTGGCAGGCCCTTTCAATGAAAGTGATTCTCGCCAGTCTCTGCTTAGGGCTACATCAACAGCAAACAAACCATAGAGATAGAACTTGAAACTGCTTTATTGTGTCAAGTTTCAAAGAGCTAGCACAAACCGTGTTTGATTTAGAGTTCCAAATACATGTATCCCTATAGGAGAAAACAGAGTGAAACCTCAAAATGAAACCGGTTATTGCCTACGAACGGTTTCACCTAGAAGAACAAAATTTGGCGAGCCAAGTGGGATTGATGTACTGATCATTACCTGAAAGTTTCATCAAGATTGGGTGAAAAAGTGTGTGCTGAGATTTCAGGCAACTCGTAGTTGTTTGGAAGCTTGGAAGGCCCTTTCCATGAAAGTGATTCTCGCCAGTCTCTGCTTAGGGCTACATCAACAGCAAACAAACCATAGAGATAGAACTTGAACTGCTTTATGGTGTCAAGTTTCAAAGAGCTAGCACAAACCGTGTTTGATTTAGTGTTCCAAATACATGTATCCGTATAGGACAAAACTGAGTGAAACCTCAAAATGAAACCGGTTACTGCCAACGAACGGGTTTCACCAGAAGAACGAAATTTGGCGAGCCAAGTGGGATTGGTGTACTGATCATTACCTGAAAGTTTCATCAAGATTGGGTGAAAAAGTGTGTGCTGAGATTTCAGGCAACTCGTAGTTTTTGGGAAGCTTGGCAGGCCCTTTCCATGAAAGTGATTCTCGCCAGTCTCTGCTTAGGGCTACATGAACAGCAAACAAACCATAGAGATAGAACTTGAAACTGCTTTATGGTGTCAAGTTTCAAAGAGCTAGCACAAACCGTGTTTGATTTAGAGTTCCAAATACATGTATCCCTACAGAAGAAAATAGTTGTGAAACCTCAAAATGAAACCGGTTACTGCCAACGAACGGTTTCACCTAGAAGAACGAAATTTGGCGAGCCAAGTGGGATTGGTGTACTGATCATTACCTGAAAGTTTCATCAAGATTGGGTGAAAAAGTGTGTGCTGAGATTTCAGGCAACTCGTAGTTTTTTGGAAGCTTGGCAGGCCCTTTCCATGAAAGTGATTCTCGCCAGTCTCTGCTTAGGGCTACATCAACAGCAAACAAACCATAGAGATAGAACTTGAAACTGCTTTATGGTGTCAAGTTTCAAAGAGCTAGCACAAACCGTGTTTGATTTAGAGTTCCAAATACATGTATCCCTATAGGAGAAAACAGAGTGAAACCTCAAAATGAAACCGGTTACTGCCAACGAACGGTTTCACCTAGAAGAACGAAATTTGGCGAGCCAAGTGGGATTGGTGTACTGATCATTACCTGAAAGTTTCATCAAGATTGGGTGAAAAAGTGTGTGCTGAGATTTCAGGCAACTCGTAGTTTTTTGGAAGCTTGGCAGGCCCTTTCCATGAAAGTGATTCTCGCCAGTCTCTGCTTAGGGCTACATCAACAGCAAACAAACCATAGAGATAGAACTTGAAACTGCTTTATGGTGTCAAGTTTCAAAGAGCTAGCACAAACCGTGTTTGATTTAGAGTTCCAAATACATGTATCCCTATAGGAGAAAACAGAGTGAAACCTCAAAATGAAACCGGTTACTGCCAACGAACGGTTTCACCTAGAAGAACGAAATTTGGCGAGCCAAGTGGGATTGGTGTACTGATCATTACCTGAAAGTTTCATCAAGATTGGGTGAAAAAGTGTGTGCTGAGATTTCAGGCAACTCGTAGTTTTTTGGAAGCTTGGCAGGCCCTTTCCATGAAAGTGATTCTCGCCAGTCTCTGCTTAGGGCTACATCAACAGCAAACAAACCATAGAGATAGAACTTGAAACTGC